>NC_135865.1:3600000-3900000 GCF_031162955.1 Sander vitreus | reverse complement strand
GTAAATCACACTACAGCCTGTAGGTGGTGCCAGAGGAACCAGATGCTTTTTTAAATGACCTGCTTCATGTAGTTCTACTGGAACATAGGGGCAGTTTCAGCAAATATGACAGAAAGTTAGTTTTAGAAGGCTTACCTACTGCACCTTTAATTGCACATTTTATCTTTTCTAAATGTACTTTGCCAGATATATTTTTCAAGTTTTTAATTCTCTTATCCTCATAGGAGTGGAGAAAGGGTTATTGTTAGGCAAGTTGTATTTGAGACTGGGCGTACTCCGGTGGTAACTCAGTTCACATCGACAGTACACGCAAATAACTTTAGTCTTGTGGAGAGAACCATCTGGAAGGGCTTTGAAACTCAACTTTCCATTTTCTTTATCCATGTCTGCTCAAGGAGTTTAGTTTCTGCTAGCTATCCCCAGCGTTACTGCTGCATCGCTTCCTGATTTCCCAAACTACGGAGCAGCCCGAGGTCCAAATCTCAGAACGTGCATGCGTTCATTGCGTGTCAAAATATTAGTGTGCGTTAGAATTCAGTCAAAAAGAACAAACCACAAGGCAGCATCCTTAATGTTTTGTAAGTATTGAAATAGTTTATTTTTACTTTGTTTATTTTTACATAAAACAAAGAATATACAATTTGTACTGCTAAGGTGACTGTCACACGATAACATCACTGTTATTATTGGGTTCTGAAAAAAAAAAACATTTAGAGGGAAAATTACTGTAATAGTGAGTAACAATATGTGCAATAAATGGTAAATTACACTCATTAGTGCGGAGTACAAATACAGGGCATTGGAGTAAATGTTAGAAAAATACAATACTCTTGTAAGCGTGAGGCTCTTCATTATGTGAGCCATTTTAAAAACACAGACGCCATGCTCCATCTACCCGTATCAGTACAGCAAATCTGTTCCCTGATCCATTAACACCTTGCCTCACCTGTGCATGCTACATATTTCATTTATTAAACCTGTGTGTTGCTATTGGCATGAACACCACTTTAAGTTTACAAATATTACCTTCAACAGATACATGTAGCAAGTGAGTAAAGATGTAGTAAGTAAAGAGGAGGTAAATACAGTAAGATGACTTATGATATTGTGCAACGTTACAGTGCTCCAGAGTTCTACATCACGTGAAAGTGTAAACTAGTGTTTCAAAAGAATATGGCTATAGTCACCATGACAAGTGTGATATGTAGATTCAGTTGCATTCATTTCCTGTATATGTGATTAGCTCAGAGCAGTGTTTGCAGTGTCCGAAATTAACCTTCTGACCCACCGACCAAGTTGGCGGGTAATGTTAGATTAAAGAAAATCCATTGACCAAGCTTCTTCTTCTTCACTCCTTTAACAATTTTTTTTTTGTAACCCTCCGTTTTCATCGTGCTTTCTTTTGGAAGGCTGGCTGACTCCTGCCAAAAATAGCCACATACTGGCTAATGAATAGTGCGTTCCATTTACTTTGGAAGTTGGAAGCCGGAGCTACAGAACAACAAGTCAGAAGAACCGTTATTTCACAGTGGGGTTTGCTTTAGCCAGGTTAGCCATTGTTAGCAATACCAGTTGAGTTTGTGCATACAAACTTCCTAACAACATATCCACAGATAAAAGATGGTGGACAGTACCGTGTGTACGACCGGTTTAATTTGACAACAATAAGACAGGAGTGCTAATAAATTGTATATTACTACAGCTTCACTACTGTTGATGCACGGAGCAGCCATCTTGGATTTTGAGGTCAGTTTTGGTCGGGGTAGTGTAAGGTTCTCTGACTTTCCCGAGTTGGAAATCCGACTTCAGGGGGTGTTCCAGTTGGTATTTTCGACTGGGAATTAAGACTTCCCAGTTCAAACAGAACGCACCAGTCTGAGGTAAACGCTAGCTAGAAGTAGTGACGTGGTGGCCGGCGTTCCGGTGTGTGCATGTGTCGGCCTGCCCCCCCCCCCAAAGCTCCGACAGGCAGACAGCAGAGGAACAGAAGAAAGTACAAACATTTACCCAGCATGTGGCGGATAGCCCTCTGAGATTTACTCGCCAAACTAACATTTCTTTCCTGCATCTGGCACGTGACTAGTGTTAATTTCGGACCCTGGTTCTGGCGATACGCATTTTGGCAAATATCTACACATGAAGGCAGGAAGCTGACAAAGGTGTGAGGGGGGGAAATGTTGCAAAGCAGCAAAAACTGTCAAATATGTCGGGATGCATTCAAAACACCAAAACATTACTATAAAGGACACGGCATACATAAATAGAGAGAGAAACTGGTGAGATATTATACAGTTAAATGTACAGACAAAAACTGACAAGAGGAAAATACTGAGTTCAGGTAATATCCTTAAACCATTACAGTGAAATCTGGTGTTCACTGGCTGCAATGAAATGGTTGGGACGTTGAGGTTAAATTATTAAATCCACAGCATCTATCAGAGACAATAAATGGTATTTTCCCTGAGCTAGCACAACTATGTCCACAATGTGCCTACTAGGTGCTTTATAACTACGGTTACATGCAAAACTCACTGCTTTGTCTTGATGTCATAACTGTGGAAACATGTCAAAAATACAGAATGTAGTTCACATGTGAAGAGTTCCATTACAAGGTGTGTGTTTTTAAAACGTGACACTTTTCTAAAATCATTTCACACTCACTGTGGATGATATTTTAAAAGACCTTTGCTGAAGCAATGACAGATTTTCTGACATATATCATAAATACTGAGCAGTGCACATCAAGTTTCACACATCAGTATTTTTCACCTCTTGTGATGAAACTCTTCATATGTTGAATATCAGATTCATATGTCTGCGGTTAGAATAAGCCAGAGGGTGGTTGCATGCAAGATGATATTAACATTGTGACAATAAAAAAAAACTTTCCAACAAGATAGTGCACACTTTAAAGAATCACATTACTCAGTCAGGTATAGAGCTCATGAATGGCAATCAGTAGTTAGTGCTGTACATAAAATGCCTTCAGGACGGAAATCATAGTTCAGTAATCTTGAGTTTATAAGGTTCCATCTGAAAATAAATTACTGACATATGTTTTTCTTAGATATGTATTTGATCTGAAGTAGAATTAGATCTTCACATGAACATTTATTAACATGGACATACATGGCCGGAGAATGCAAATGAATGTGGCTAAATAATCTTTGTTCAGCAGGAATTTAGATTTGAGACTTTAATTTGCAACATTAATCTCCAAAGGTGACCACAGCTGGTGCCATAATGGAGGTCTGGTGGTCAATAAGTTGTGCTTGTAACAAGTTAGTTAAATGTTCAAACCTGCATTGATCAATATTCTTGAAAATATAATAGAATCAAATTACGCTTTCTTCTGGCTCATTGTTTTGGTTGTAATGCCGTACACTAACTGCTAACTGCTAACTGCTAACTGCCCGCGCCAAATGACAACGCTACTAAGTGGCTGGTTCATGTTAACAAACAAACAGCTAGCAAGCTAAAGATGGAAAACCTTTTCTTAAGAGTACAACGAGAATATTGTACTTTAGGGTGACCAGACGTCCCGGTTTGACCGGGACAGTCCCGATTCTGAGTTGCGTGTCCCGAGTCCTGACAAAAGCCTGTTGGGATGCTAAAATGTCCCGGTTTACACCAACCACTATGAAATTGTCCCGGTTGTCAGCGATTACATAGCCAAGGTGGTCTTATTATAGCCCGATCATTAACTAGAAAGACTAACAAAGCGTCCAGCGTATGATTTTAACAATGTGTGTGTGTGTGTGTCAGTCAATCGTAGCGTCTGCATAATCTGTGCAGCCAGCATTACAATGTATATTTGTAAACATTGTCGCGATGCCTCTTCTTATCTGTCTCGTTTTAACCAGTCCCTCCAGGTCCGCTGGAAAGTCATGTTCGCACATGTAGGTCGCCTTTGTCAGTTCGCCATGTTTCTACCGGGCACAAATGCTCCCGTTGAGTGGATCGTTTCGCTCATGAACAACACATGGACTGATGAGAGGAACCGTATGACCATTCCCACGTTAAAGACGCTACTTGTCACACGGGCCAATTTTGCTGACATGTGCGCAATTTCACAGTAGGCTTTCAGCCAACACATTGATTCTTGAGCTAATTCACTCCTCTAACAAATACTGTATGCGGAATGAATGTTTCCAATGAGGAAGCTATCTGCTCTATCAAATGAGATTACATTTGTGTGTGTGTGTGTGTGTGTGTGTGTGTGTGTGTGTGTGTGTGTTGTTGGTTAGAATAACACTGGTAACACTTTACGGTAAGGGTACATGAATTATCATTAATTCATGCATGAATTAATTGATGTACGCCTATGTATTATTATGCATTATGTAATTAATGATTTATGTGTTACTGCATTCCTTAATATCCCATGAATCATCAGGAATTGACGTGTTCATAGTCTGTCATTCGTGACCTCATACATATATATATATATATATATATGAACAACACAACTAAAGCATTAGGTATGTGGGCACATTGTTATGAATTATTAAGCATGATCATGATTGTTTATTTTTCTGCAAAACACAACACAACTTGTGCATAATGATGTACCCACCTTACCTGATGCTTTAGTTGATGTGTTGTTCATGCATGAGGTCATGAATGAGAGGCTATGAACTCATGTCAATTCCTGATGATTCATAAGATATAAAGGAATGAAGTAATGCACAAATCATGAATTAATTAATTCATGCATGAATTCATAATTCACGTACCCTTACCGTAAAGTGTTACCATAACTTTAGTTCAAGCCTGTGGCAGCAGTTCCAAATAATTTGTTTAGTGCCATGCAATGAAAAATACCTTTTCACTAAGTTTTTCACAAGTTCAGTGGGTACATTTTCCAAAAGAATGCTTGAATTCTGAAAAATAAAGTTGGTCCCACACGAAACTCACTCAATGTCTTTTAATATTATTTCTTAGATATGTAGGCTACATACCAAGAAAATTCATGAATATTAACTAAGATACCCCATTATGTTGTGAACAGTAGTGAACGTGTGCTGTACGTGTGTCTAATCTGTCTGTGTCTATGTCTGACCTGGGCTGGCACATGTTCACGTTAAAAAGCGTGTACGTGCACGAGCACTACGGTCACGCACAAAGTGTCCCGGTTTTAGTCCCGGGAAATCTGGTCACCCTATTGTACTTTAAATATTAGATTTCTAAAGTTGCCAGAGACAATCAAATGGGATGCTAATGTTGCTCTGTGTCTGCTGGATATGAAACTAGGGCAATGTTGGGGCTTTTGCTGCACAAATGGCTGATGTTTTCAGCAAACACGTCAAGTAATAATAAGGTCATGGAAGTTAATTTTTCAGTGAATGGTAAGTTAATATATTTCATTTTAGTCGTATAGTTTTTTTAAAATAATTTTATAAAAGGTCTGATGAAAAAATGGATATTCCCAGTGGCCAGTTACCAGCTCGCTAGCTTGCTAAATTGTTAGCCTTAGTTAGAGCCTTTTGGCGTCCATGTTGCCGTTGCCTTGCAGCAGTGATCTCACGACTCACGACACCAAGCATATCGTTTATACAACTGAGCTTAGCTAGCTAACAAGCATGGTTATGTCGTAGCAAAATGCAGCTGTTGGCCACCCACATTAGCTTAAAACATCAATGCATGAGCTTGTGTGCAACTGACATAGTGATGATTACAGGTAGCCATGGAAGTGCTACAGTAGCTAACCAGATATTACCAAATCAAAAAAATCTGTCACGTTCATGTTTTTGTAAAATTGTTACTTCTCCGAGGAAAAAGAAAATGTTTTACTGTGAGACAGCAGAGTTGGACATTTAGAAACTCAAGCAGATGCTCACAGCTGATGCCAATATGCTGCAGACCTCCAAAATGGCTGCCAGAAGTTTCATTACTACACCTCAAAGGGTACTCTGTATCTCAACACTACACTGAGCACAGGTGGAAGCCCACAATGCCAAGCTCACAGCTCTGAGCGTTTCATCCTGATACAGAGACACAGTGTCCAAACTGTGGGATTTAGGGATCCTCCGTGTGTTAGAGTGACAAATCCAACTGATTGCTTGATTCCTTGCTTGAGGTTGACTCAGTCAGCTTCATAAACTCTGAAATGGAAGATGTAGAGCAAAGTGAGATCCTGCAGCACTGCCATATGAAGAAACGTAACAAATACTGTTATAAATTGGTATAGATATAATGCAATATCTATTTGTTTTCGGGTTAAATAACATATTGAAGAATAAGAATATCTTTATTGTCATTGTACCAGATACAACGAAATTAAGTGCAGTCCTTGTCAAGTGCCAAACACCTATGAGGTAAAATATGCCTAAATAAATACATAAATAAAGAATGCTACTACTGCATACATATTATTACTAAAAACACATAGGAGACACACCCATACAGGCATCCACGTTTAAAAAATTGCACATATATACCCCTATAGACATAGATCAGTGGTGGGAACTATACTTTAGCAGCATTGTTCCATCCACTTATGGCTGTTGGATAAAGGCTGTTTTGTAGTCTGTTTGTTCTCGTTTTCATGGACCTGTATCTCCTGCCTGTAGGCAGTAGTTTAAACAGTGTGTGACTGTGGTGTGATGAGTCCTATAGGATGGTTTTAGCCTTTTTGAGGCAGCGGGAGCTGTGAAGTTCTTCCAAAGAGGAGATATTGGATATTGCAATACAATTCCTCAATATCTGTGCCTAGAACCTGCACATACATAATGTGCAATATTAATCACAGAAAAGTCAGAAACTATTGCCGCTGACTTCAGAGCACCTACAGTTTATAGTGATTTCAATATTATTGTGTTGTTGGAAGTCAATAAAACATCAGTTTCAGTCATACTGCACGAGCAACTGCGGTTTAAATGCAAATAGAATGAGAGAACTTGTGACCTGATTGCAGTGGGCAGAGATGATATTTGAAGAAACCTGCTGCACTGCACGTTGATGTGAGGTTGCATCACTTTCCCATCTTAGTCAGCTGCTTAACACCCGGTCTGATACATAGTATATAGATTGTAACTGTGGTGTGAATGTGATAGAATGTTGAGTATTAAACACTTGTGTGAGTGTTTTTCTGAGAAAGAAATTGTTTTAATAAAATCATTAGACTCAAAGGCAACACAGAATCTTAATGTGCATTTTGTGTGTGTGATGGTGCCTCATGTGCCGCCTCAAACCTGACATATTTTACGATCCACACACACACACAACGATGACAAGGCCGGAATGAAAACAAGCCAAACTGAAATAGGAGTGAGAAGGCTATTTTTAAAATGTAAGGAGTAGATAGTACAGATAATTGCGTGAAAATGTAAGGAGTAGAAGTAAAAAGTCTGCTGTAAAATAATTACTCCAGTAAAGTATAGATACCCAACATTTCTACTTAAGTAAGGTAATGTAAGGAAGTATTTGTACTTTGTTAATTGAAACCTCTGGGCCCTTCCAACAGCATTGTCACACCACAAAACATACATATATTTTAAGAAGCACATCAAAATACACTAAGGAGGGAAAAAGACGACAGAGGTAGCCTAATCGGAAGGCCGAACCTCAAATCATTATTGGTTATCAGACATGATGATAATGTTGACTATATTACTGAGTTCTTCTGCTAAATATGGCGTCATTTTTCACTCAGTAGAAGTCTGATTTAATAATTCAGCAATTAGAAAAATCGGTAAACTGCGTCGCTAAGGCGGACGAGCATTATCTGGGAAACATCGCGTTTATTCACTTTACATGGAGCTAAAATTAATACCGAATTATGTTAAATCATGTTTGCCGATTGAGTTAGTGTCTGTTTATGAGTCGTAGGAAATCCTAAATGATCTTTTAGAAGGATGTTTAAATTTAGCAATGCGTTAGATAACAGTGGAAGACTTTATTTGCCACGTCATCTGTCATTTGTAAATGTAAATTAACTTCAAATCAAACAGACTTTTCACAATTCACTCAGTTCTTCTCATAAATTTGTCATGTTTCACAAAGCAGATAGAGTTGGCAGTTTTGCGTGCAGAGATGCCAACAAAATGTTCCAAAGTATGGCAACACTACACGCCTGTGATAAAAAATAAATGCATTAAATGCGAAAGGATTGTTTCAAATGAAGTACTCTATTGGTATCGGTGTCACTTTAAGAGTACTGGTATTGGTACCGTAATCTTTAGTTTTTAAACAATACCGTAATTTTTGGAACAGTGGGCTTTTGTTTTCGGGATAACGGGCCGTCGGACCAATGGGCAGTCCCTAAAATTGTGACCCTGTTTTTAGTTCCCAAAAGTCTTTTGGAAAGTTTATGAGTTGTCATGTGAATTTTCAATACAGTGTTCCTTTGTATTTTACAAGGCTGGAGGTCCCAGTTAATTATACAGAAGATTGTCTGTTTTAATGGAACAGGTCACTTTGACTTTCAGAGGTGATAACCGGAAAATAATTAGTAGTCTATTTTTATAACCCTATCAAGAACTGTGTAACACTGGATAATAAAGTTAGACAATAAAAATGAAAAAAAACATGATAAGTGTGCACAGATTATAACTTGTTGTTTTTTTTTGCCTGAAGTTTTACCCAAATGTGTCTTAAATAAAAATGCTCCATATTGTCTTACAGTTGGCAAGCTGAAGTCTCGTCTGTTCTTTCTGTTGGCTCGGAGTGGGTCGTGTTTTCGATTTGCTATAGGTCAACTTCTTTGGTTCCATCCCACCTGGAAAAAGCACAGAATGAAACTCATTTCAGAGGTCTTCTCAGCAGTCAGACTTTATTCTCTCTCGTGTCAAACGGGGAGTTAGGAGAACAGAGTGACACTGGCAGGCTGAATTCTTCAAAGAGAGCAAGATTATCATTCCAAATTTAAAGACACTAAACTAGAGTGACACTAAACGGGCAGCGGCTGGAAAAGGTGGCCACTCTGTAATTCTGAGCTTAACGTGACAACCATCTCACCAGACAGAATAAATGAAGCTCGAGTTTAGTTTGCCAGATATGGAGTGACAGTTAAAGGGTAACTACCGTTTTTTTTTTCAACCTGGACCCTATTTTCCTATGTTTACATCTAAGAGTTTGGAGGGTTGTGTCTGTTTATTTTAGACTTACTTATTACTTTCCTAATCAAAAACATGAGAGAAAAAGTATAAGGAATTGATTTAACTGTGTGTGTTATCTGCTCTAATATAAGCATGTCTGGCTAACTAGCTTACAAGGCCAAGGAGCATTTCATCAGCTACATACTAGGGGGTTACAAAAAAAAGTCCTCCGTTACAGCACATCCACTGTGTGGTATTTCCCCATTGCACGGGATGTGGTCCTAGGTGCTTCAATATCAGAGTTTAGGCTAGCATTACTGCCTCTGCCTGGCTCGTTACTAAGGCTATTTTAGGGCCGTTGATTATGCCTTCTCATGAAGAGGCGGCATTCATCGAGTTAAAACAACCTGGTCACGACAAATATGTGCTCTTAAGAGAGTTTGCTGAATTTGACTTGGAATACTACAAGTAAAACTCACAGAAAAACGTAAGAGAGATTAAAGTGCTCATATTATGATTTTTGGCTTTTCCCCTTTCCTTTATTGTGTTATATATCTTTTTTGTGCACGTTATAGGTTTACAAAGTGAAAAAGCCCAAAGTCCACCCCAAAGGGACTTACCATCTCCAACAGAAAACACTGTTCACAAACTGCTCCAAACAGCTCTGTTGTAGTCCAGCCTTTACTTCAGAGACAAACGTGGTCACTTTGTAACACACGTTATAATGCTCGCCTAGCTGCTAGCGTGGCACACCCTCATACTCTGCTTCTGACTGGCTAGTAGTCCTTACCTAGGTACTGTCAGGGCACTCCCTCATACTCTGCTCTTGACTGGCTAGTAGTCCTTACCTAGGTACTGTCAGGGCACGCCCTCATACTCTGCTTCTGACTGGCTAGCAGTCCTTACCTAGGTACTGTCAGGGAACGCCCTCATACTCTGCTTCTGACTGGCTAGTAGTCCTTACCTAGGTACTGTCAGGGCACGCCCTCATACTCTGCTTCTGACTGGCTAGTAGTCCTTACCTAGGTACTGTCAGGGCACGCCCTCATACTCTGCTTCTGACTGGCTAGTAGTCCTTACCTAGCTACTGCGCATGTGCGACTCCCAACAAAGATGGAACAGAAGTGTGATGCCTCACTCTGTAGCTAAAACAGAGAGCTCAACACACAGGGTGAAAAGAGGAGCTGCAGCAATGTGCAGTACGACAAAAATATGGTGTTTTTTGAAAATTAAACCTATTCTGATATAACCTCTAAATACAATTATGAACCTGAAAATGAGCATAATATGAGCACTTTAAGAACATTTTTATTGTATGATAGGGCTGCACAATATATATTGTTTTTTATAGTCATCGCGATATCAACTTGGTTAAAGTTTATTTCAAAATGAGTCGCTGGAAACATTAAAACGTCAGCTGGAGACGGGGTTTAGCTAACGTCAGGGACAGTTGTAATTTTATCCTGCAAAATCGATGGTTGTCAGTTAGAAATGAGAGCCCTGCTTTTGTCTACCTCTGTCTGAAATCAGGGACCCATTTTTTGTAAAAAAAAAACGACTGTAAACTGCGTATGTGCCGCGCAAGAATGAAAAACAAAAAGCTTGACAGGCATATAGCTACAGTACCTAAGGGGGCTAGAGCAGGGAGGCAGGAGTTTCAGTTCTCAAGCTTTCCAGGCTGTAACATTTTTTCAAAATCTGTTGTTTTTCTACTGCAGCTCTACATGACTCCTGTGATGGAGTACGCTGTGGATATGCACTTTTGCACATATGCACTTCAAAGTAAGATTGTAGGGGGGGGGGGGGGCAGATTGACAATCACTTTCAAATAATATAGTCAATCAAGAGAGCACCAGCTTATTTAGTGTACATTAGTCATCTCCCCATTCTGAAACGGTTCAGATGAAAATATATATTATGTTTGTGGTGGAGTACCCTTGGGGCTTCACTCTGAAAACATGACTTGTTAAGAGCCACCAACACACAAAGTACATCTTTCCTCTTGACAGTGAAAATGAGTGTTTTTCTCCAGCTCATGCTGTGTGATTAGCATACGGAGCAGGCCACGTCTACACTGCGTCCTGCTGCATGAAAGCTATCAGTGTAGTGATGAAGGCTCTGGTTGTTGTCATGACACACCGAGATCACTGCTGCTTTTGCTAGTCTATTGTGTTGTTATATATACACATTCTTCTTCAATTTCACTGGCACACTGACAGGAGTGGGTCTTTCATGAAATGCATTTCATCAATGTAGCTTCAACATCCCCTTGACGTGCTCTTTAGAATGGATAAATGAATAATAAATGACCCCAAGCAGAACTTTCATTGGACATGTCCCTTTTAAAGGAGACTGACAGATGACAGATATATTTTCTGCCTGTTTTAAAGCTTATACAGCACAATTTGTTAAATCAAAAACAAATTGTAGCCTAACTTTTGAGTATTCTATTTTGAGAGTAGGAGTTTAGTGGAAGAGCTTTCTATAGATAGAGTTAGTAAACTCCCATTTTTCAGCTCATAATCAAATATCAATTATTGTCCAGTAACTACTGTCCACATTCAGCGTGATTCCTTAGGTTCCTTATGCAAGGCTTCATAATGTTGACATTCAAATTCTAAATTTAACATTTAAATGCTGCGCAGCTTTTTTCTTTGTTCTGCATGTCCATTAAGTTTGTTTAAACCCGGGATTTCGGCACAGCTGCAGATAAAGATTACGCTACACTAATATTATTAGTATTATACTATTTGTAGAATTAGATTCCACTGGTGGTTGCGTAGGATTGTTTCTGACTTGTGTGATCCAAACATTTCCAATAACTCCAGAGTGTTGTTTCTGTCGTAGCATATTGTTGCTATAAGCTCGGGGAGTGATTATTATTTCGTCATTATTTTATGCCCTTATTGGGTTTGCCTGCTGCCTAAATGTATTTACTGTATGCTGTCGAAACTGATGTCGAAATATTCTTGAGAGAAAGCTGATTTAATAAAAGAAGACTAACTCCAATCCAATGAATCACTTTTTTTATAGGGCGATGAGGATAATTGTAAAATATGACGACAGACATTCAAAGCTTTGCCATTCAGTACAGCCCTGCAAAACACAAATACTGACAATATTGTAGCAACCTTGTAGATAAGAAACATGAAAAACATCTAAATTGTCGAGAAAATGTATCTTGTGTATTCTATGTATCTGCATCAGACTACAAAACTACCATTTTTGACAAACAAAAAAGTAACATTTATCAGTGTCTCAGGGCTATTTTAGGGCCGTTGATTATGCCTTCTCATGAAGAGGCGGCATTCATCGAGTTAAAACGACCTGGTCACGACAAATATGTGCTCTTAAGAGAGTTTGCTGAATTTGACTTGGAATACTACAAGTAAAACTCACAGAAAGACGTAAGAGAGATTAAAGTGCTCATATTATGCTTTTTGGCTTTTTCCCTTACCTTTATGTTATATATATCTTTTTGTGCATGTTATAGGTTTACAAAGTGAAAAAGCCCAAAGTCCACCCCAAAGGGACTTACCATCTCCAACAGAAAACACTGTTCACAAACTGCTCCAAACAGCTCTATTGTAGTCCAGCCTTTACTTCAGAGACAAACGTGGTCACTTTGGAACACATGTTATGATGCTCGCCTAGCTGCTAGCGTGGCACGCCCTCATACTCTGCTTCTGACTGGCTAGTAGTCCTTACCTAGCTACTGTCAGGGAACGCCCTCATACTCTGCTTCTGACTGGCTAGCAGTCCTGATCTCAGCTACTGGAGCATGTGCGACTCCCAACAAAGATGGAACAGAAGTGAGATGTCTCACTCTGTAGCTAAAACAGAGAGCTCAACACACAGGGTGAAAAGAGGAGCTGCAGCAATGTGCAGAACAACAAAAATATGGTGCTTTTTGAAAATTAAACCATGTAAACCTATTCTCATATAACCTCTAAATACAATTATGAACCTGAAAATGAGCATAATATGAGCACTTTAAGAAAAATGTTATTGTATGATAGGGCGGCACAATATATATCGTTTTTTTATAGTCATCGCGATATCAACTTGTGCAATAAACACATGGCGAAAGGCTACGACACAAGACACTCAAGAGATTTTTTGGTGTTAGTTGAAAGAAAATATCAGTAGAAACTGCACTGAAAACTGTCATTCTTTTTTGAGTGGTGCCTTTTTATGTTCAACTCAATGTTCAGTTTGTTCAATAAAAGAACGTTGGAAATGATTTCCTTTCATCTGTTTGAAATTCACCAAACAATTTGTTGTATTTTGGAAGGAAACTAAAAGTACGTTTTAATATCGGTTTAGAAATCGCAAGTAATATCGGTATTGTGATACTCAACAGCGTTATCACACATGGCATATTTTCCTCGTATCCTGCAGCCCTACAGATGAGTCCACAGCACTAAAAGGAGAAAACCCTAGGAGCATCATCTTTCTTCTGCAGTCCACATGTGATGCTTGTTGCTGGAACCACTGTGGCTTTACTGTACCTGGCGGAGGTCTGGGCAGCCTGCTCTTGGTATCACACACACTGGCAGAGGTTACAATGGGTTCACACTGGGGTTGGATGGGCTGGAGGAAGGCCACAGTGGGAAAAGGCACTGACTGGATATGGGTTATGGAGGAGTCGGAGAGGGAGTTTGGCACCCGTGCATGGCTGCAGTCCTTAAAGCCGGAGGGTATCCTCCACCGGGGTAACGGGGAAGGAGACACGTCCTCGCTGGACGAACCGGGGACACTGGGAGGACTGAGGGACTGCTCGGGGGTGTTTGTGGATTTGGGGAGGAGGTGCAGGATGGAGGAGAAGAAGGAACAGGATTCAGGAAGGGGGATGGTTCCAATTCCACTGTCCAACGTTCGCATCTTGCAGCCGGAGCCTGCGGCACAAGGAGAACAGTTGAAGTGGCTCAGGCTCGAGGGAAAGAGTGGGAGAACAACAGGAATGGAACAACAGGGCAACCATGGTTGAAGTGGCGCTAAAGAAAGCTTTAAAATATAGGTACACTAATATAATAGTTGACTGTCTAGTCTATTCATGGATAGGTTAGACAGGTTAGACAGGCTGAGTCTGTTGATATTTTTAAGACACAGCTTCAGACACTATTTTATGTATGTGGGTGTGTATGTATGCATATATATGTGTATGTATGCATGCATGCACGCACTCACGCACGCACGCATGTATGTATATATGTATATATATTATCTTTTTATGCAATTTCACGAGTTTCAATTGGTTTCTTAACTTGTTTTACTTGAATAGTGTTGTATTTCCACTATATCTATGCATACATGTATGTTTTATGCTTGTATATGTTTTTGTCTTTGTAAAGCACTTTGGTGCAAACTTGTTTGCGTTTAAAGTGCTATATAAATGAATAACCTTAAATTTAAACTTGTATGTCCTGCTCTGTAATTCTGCATCTGTGTTCCACGTGGAGAATAAACTGTTCCTCTATTCTGATGGATAAAGTGCTAGAAATGATAAGTGGAGATCTGAATCAGTGAAACAGCTTTACCAATCAATAATAATGGATCTTCTCTGCGGCATCATGCGATTGTTTCCCTCGGGCCTCCTTGTTATTCCTGCCACATTATCCTGACTGTCTGAGTTCTATGCAGCTGATTCTAGTGTTGTGTTTTGGTCATTTCAAAGCACACAGAAGCCAAGCTGAAAAATGTTGCTTCAGTACAATCTAACTACACATAAGTGTGAGGCCTGGGTAATGATTTTGCTAATTATACCATACATGTAGCCCTGCCACAGAGGAGGACTCGGCCAACGCAACTCAAGCCCACTTGAACCACTGCTTTGTATTACAGATGTTGTTTAATGGGTGTGCGTGTGTGACTGCTAGCATGCATAGATCACGCTGTGAATATGAAATGCACGGAATGGCATATGAAATGAAATTTAAATACACTCCAAATGTGTGTATTGTATTTGCAACATACCAGACATAACTGTCAAACACGCACACTTATGATGTATGTGATGTTTCTCAACTGTGAGGTTAGGGATGCGAGAGTTTGCATTGTTCAGTCAAAAGTCTGACATTGTGCCTCCAGAATGACACACTATAACACAGATGTGACACTAATAAACCTTGGAGTTTGCGTCATTTACATTGCTGTTCGGCTACATTTTCGATCAAAGAACCATCTATCTTTCCAAACAAATCCTCCAGGAGAAATCTAAAGAACAACAAAATGTTTCACAGCAGGCCTACAGTCTAAATAAGAGAAGATATCCTTTAGCTGTTGTCATGCAGGCTCGTGTTTTAATATGTACCCTGTGGCAGGAGCCTGCAGGCAATCTCACGCTGGAGCTAAGGCAACAGCTGCTCCCCCTTTATTATTTAAGGTGTGCACGCATGAGACTTCACACCCCTCTTCTGGGTTTCTACAAGTCCGATTTTCCTCACTTTTTTCTCAAATTAATAGAGTTTTTTTTAATTAATTTTTATTTGTCACGTTACAAAAAAATGTGGATAGGATAAGGATAAAAATGTACATATAAAGTTGAAGCTACTGTATTTGTTGTCACGGAAATTCAGTGTTAGGCTACGAAAACATTGAAACATGCAGTATTATAGGACCAGTTTTATGTATAGTACTTGAAATAAACAAGATATTACATAGCTATATATATATTAATAGCTTTATTTAGAGGCTGAGTCACGGACACGTCTATCACAGTTATACGACTATTGCAGCTTCCATGAATTAAAAGTGAGCTTTAAGTGTCTATGTATGTTAGGAAGCAGCCCTTGAGATGAAAATGGTTAGTGTTTACCCTGTTGTAAACAAGAACAAATAATTAAATTGAAAAGACACAGAACAGAGACATTATTGATTAGTTTGATCTTTAGTTGCAAGTTAACAAGAACCGCTGTGACACAGTCTTGTCTAGGAAGGCAGAATCACAGAGGCTGAGATTTGATTGGTTTCAACCTTCCTTTAACATGGACCTCCTCACATCCCCTCTACCATCCATGCTCAATCAATAACTCCTCCATGGCACAGGACTACACTGCAGTAATGGTCTTCTGTTTCGTTTTAAAACATAGGATACTATGTGTGCATAACGTAATCATAATAATATGTTGTACTTGTTGTAGGACTATGTTGTTTAATGACTAGATTGTAAAATAATATTATTTCTAACTGAAATTAGGTTGTCCTCAGCCAAAAAATGTAAAAAGGGGCCAAGTCAAAGACTTGCTGACATACTAAACTGTACAGAAACCTACAATATATATTATATATATATTCAATTCAAGTACAAAAGCACAAAAAAAAGACAAACAAGCAGGAGAAAGGGGAGAGGATTTGTTCCAGGTGCAGCGTTCTGTGGTGAGAAAACACATCCCTCCTTAAAGTCCATCTGAAATCATAAATGTCACCCTTATTTGTAATAAAAAAAAAGTTAGACTGAACATTGTACAAGAGATAGATCAGAAATGCTCCTTCAGCCTCTAAACCTCTGAGTGGGTTGTGTTGATTGACAGCTGAGCTGGCAGGAGCACCGAGACTGGTAGTATCTTACAAGACACAGACCGGCAGCGTTTGCTAGCTGTGCTGGGAATAAAGATACAAAATGTATCTAAACATTTGCAGTAGGGCTGCACGATATGAGGAAAATATCTCATTTCGATTATTTTGACTGATATTGCGATTGCGATATGATGCACGATATTGGAGGGAATGATCATTTTGGTATCATTATTCTCATTTTCATTGAAAAATATTAAAACATTTTTTTTATATTTAATATTGCACCCCCTCTGTGATTTGGATATAGTATTAGTAAATATTGCGATTTCCATAAAATTGCAATTGTGCAGCTCTTATTTGCAGGGACATTTTTAAACTGCTGCCGAGCTAATCAGCTGTCTTCAAACTGACATTAGCACTTTGTTTTGCTGGCTTATTCACTCAGTCATGGTCCAACACAAGACGTGTGTCCATGCTGCGTTATTATAATTCATACTTGTCTTGGCCCTACGTGGAATTCAAGCACAAGGATTGGCCAGGCCTTAATGCTCATGCGACTCGAGGTACCGGAACCCGATTTGCTCAGGTCCTATCCACCTGATCAATGAGCCAACTTGACATTAACCACTCAAAGTCAATGCCTAACCTCAACTAATCGGGCTGCTACGCTGGGCGGGTTTGCCAAGAAACCCAGTGGAATTCATAATAATGCGTTCATGCCTGTAGATGAGAAGAAGACATGAGCTAGAAAGCTAATGGGGGCTGAGGTTTGGTATCAGTAACTGTCTGGATGTTAGTCAGTGTCTCTATCAGCCTATAATAGAATGGTGACAGTACTGCTTCATTGAAATCTATTTTAAATGACTCTTTTGATTAGATATATGAAAAAAGATTCTCTGACTACGTAAGCAAAGAATGGCATTCCAATGGTTGCCATCATGGAACTAGAACATAGAAAATATAACTTTCTCCCTTTTGGGAATAGATGTTTTTTTCTCAAAGCAGTGCACAAGACATATCATTTACACAGCGTGCTATTTAATTTCAGTTGACCTTTAAAAGAAGAGAGATAAAGAAGAAGTCTAATTTGCTGAGAAATAACTAACACAGCCACACATGATCAAATGTAGCTGCTCAGTATAGTGTATAACTATTAATTACATTTTTTTTGTTTTTCTCATCTTAGTTTGAAGCATCAAGTTGAAAACAACTTTGTCATCTCTACATGAGGCCCAACAAGTTCATGCTAAGTCTGAATGGTATAATTCAGCTCACTGCTGAAGGCAAAGTTAATTCAGTCAGCAGTGGCTTGAATGAGTGTGCTTAGCTGGTGCACTTCTGAAATTGTAATGAGGTGATTAACCCCTGAGGGCAGGCGTCCGCCCGTATCAAACATGCTTGATATTTGCAGCGTCTTGCCAATGGTGTCACTCTGGCCAATGGAATTTCAGCAGGGTCCGTCACCAGCCCTCTATCTGAGACGTGGAGTTTTATCTGCTGCAATTTTTAATTAAGAAAGTGACCGCAATGAAATAAGGACCAAATAAAGTTGACTTCCTGTCTAGTTTCTCTCTTGTTTGACTAGATGTCAGCTCTAGTTTTAACTAGGTAGTAAGTAGAGAAAAGCTTGTGTTCGGTGGTTGAAGTGAGCGAGAGAGATCTCATCTGCACCAGTGTCATAGAGCAGCAGGTCGAGCCAAGCCAAATGGACCTTGAGTGTTTTGACATATTCGGGATACTTTCTGGTCCAAGGTTTTGGAACCAATCCAAAACAGACCTGGTGCGCATAAATCGAATTAAGAGACACATTTTAAATACACCCAAGGTTAATTAGAACTTTTCAGAAAGGGACCCGAGAGACCAGACGATCCCGATCTAAATAGACCTGATAATTAGATCCAAAATGTGGTCAAACCAAGCAGACCCAAACTGGGAGAAAACACCAATACCTGCAGCAGCAATACATGTCATTGTCATCTGAACTTCAGAGTTCACACTCACTGTCTGTCTCAAAAGAACTATTTTTGTCATGTGATGATTATGCTGCATCATTATCTGTTGGGTCATTAGATTAATTGGTAATTTCAATTACGTATCAACACAATCCAATACAATGGGACCCTACCAAAAGGTCCTCCAAACCATACAAACACACAGGCCATTTGTTCCTACCCTCTAACAGGACTCTAAAACAACCAGCATCAGACAGTTGTAAAATAGCCATAGCTCCCTCAGGACTGTCCCCATCCTAAACACTGGGTAACTGAGGTAACAGCTGAATGCCTCATCTTTTTTTAAGGCTGGCCTGGAGCTCCACATTTTTTATACTAATAGCCTACAGGTAGCCTATGCGTGGCTGTGATGAGCATTGTGATAGAGATTGTCCAGGTTCAAAACTAAAGTTGAAAAAATGTCCATCCCGAGTCACAGACAAAAACTTTTCTCGGAGACAAACTCTCTACAGGATTCCGGAACTTTTAGTGCGTTGTGACGGCGAGAGCCCATCTGTGATTAAAGGGGATGAAAGTAGTGAATGTGATAAGCCATGATTGCCACAGCCTCTAATACACCCACATATAATAATGCCTTCTTTTTGATCCCAACCTGTGCCCAAGTTTGCTGCAGGTGCGCCAAGGAAGCCTGGCCACGAAATACCCGTAGTAAACCAATGTGTTTCCTTGACAAAAAAAACACTGTTTTTATTTTCTCGTGAATTTGTGACTTTATGGTCTCAGACAATATCAAGTTTTTTTCTTGCAAAATTTCCAAGTAGCATGCCCCAGCAGAAGAAAAACACCTCTGCTGTGTCAGTCATTGAAGATCTCGTTCATAAGATTATCTGAACGTGTTACCAGGTCTGCGATAGCGAGGAAATCACAATGGATGACCATGGATGGCTGTTTGTCCACTTACACCACTTAGCCCAACGTAATTAATTGATCCAAAATTTAGAAACTAAAGTGCAGCACTGTACGAAGGATAATCCCATATTCAATCCTCCTCAATGTCACCATCGTAGGACAACACAGCTCTACAGGAGGTCACTGCTGGAACAATCTAGTCGATCTTCCCTCACACTAATACTTTTTTTTTTATAGTAGGTCATGCCAGGAGAGAGCTTTGGCCTCCATATGGATGAAGGAAACTGTCCTCCCCCAAAACATCACACCATAAATTGTTTATTCAAGCATTAATTACGACCCATATTAGCATTTACGTATAGTGGTGCCGTCCTCTAGTGGCCATAGTAATTAAGAAGGGAGCAAAGCAGGAAGTAAGCTGACAAAGTAGAACAGCCAAAACAGCATAGCGCAGCTATTTTTATTTCGGCGCCCGTGTTATCCAATCTGTCCGTTCATACCGGGCGTGTAGCGTCTCTGCCAGCCCGCACGCTGCAGCGATAGTTTCTGCGTCTCCTGTATTTCTTGCGCAGGACGCGAGCGTATGTGTCAAGCCAGGCAGGTAATCACATACAGGAAGACCAGAGTGCAGCCGGATCCTTTACAAAAATAAAACAAATTCAAAATAAAACACCTAGGTACACGGAGAGAGAGAGACTGACGGATGGACAGAGAGAGTGACACACACACACACACACGCACACACACGCACGCACACTCAGGCACGTATCTACGCTACGAGACACTTGCGCGCCCGGTGTGTTCCCAGCTGTAAGATCGCCTAAAGGAGCCAGGTTGGGGTGGTGGATTAGTCAAACAAATACGGGACTTTTACCAAGGAGACCGTGGTTTGTGGCCCAATTAAAAATAAAAGTAAATGGCAAGTTTTTTTTAACTTTATGGAACAAACGGAACTATGTAACATTCTGTGTCACGTGTGTAACCGGAAGTGAAGAAGCGTGACAAATTAAATAATTTTAGCAATTTAACAACAATCTTTTTCTAAATTTAAGTGCAACTGTGTTACAGCATTAACGGCGTGTTTAAAACCGCGACTGTCGCGTTAAGATATGAGGACAGAAAACGCTCCTGTGGGTACCTGCCACCGTTAACAGCTAATTATGAAACGCTCCTATGGGTCGTAGTACCTGCCACCACTAGAAGCTAATTATGAAACGCTCCTATGGGCCGTATTAGAGGGCAGGCATAAACAACCAATATGGTCGTGTGGTTTGGAGGATTCATTGGGATGAATAGGTTCATCTTGATTGGATGAGCCTGTGCATGCAAATTTTCAGTGCATGGATGTGTGAAGATGAGCGCTCAAGACTGTATACAATCTCCCCGGGCAAACTCTGCATGAAATACAACCATGGTGAAATGGTTCTTATCTGCCCAGATTGAAAGATGCAGAGGTAGAACAAATACAATGAAACATTAATATGGAGAAAAAAAGCACACACTGACAAAATTCAGCATTTTGCATGTTTGTTTGACTGCTTAAAGCATATTCATCATGTTTATGACTTACACATCTGTCATATTTGGTCTTCACTTCTTTCTGCAAACTGTAAAATGGTAAGCACAGATAAAATCTTAAGGCTAGCATACTAAAATTGATACAGCTAACATTGCATTGCAGTTAGCTAAGTTTTGTTAAGGTACCAAGATGTTTTAAGTGGGGTCCATTACTAACTGCAGTGACTGTAAGGAATTCCTCCGACAGTCCTATACAACAGAGAATAGAAAGTCTGACCTATTACAGCATCCTGGTTGGGGCTCTTCGCTGTGGATCCATTTTCACCATCGGCTCTCAGGTTCATCATCTGCATCTTTGTGTTTTTTTGTAGAAGGACAAAAAAGAAGTTACCTACATGTTCTTTCATACTTTTAAAATGACATTGTTTGCTTTTAGCTACAGTGCCTCATCAAACGCTATATCACACTGTAGTAACCCCTCTAACCTTGACAGTGCCATAATGTGACTAAATAATGAATCTTCTCCATATTCTGTTTGTGTTTTTGCCTCTACCCTTATTTTCATCTCATGGGCTCTCTATTTACATCATGCTACCAACAGTCTTCTAATTGACTGATACGTGGCTGTCTACATGCTCCTCAGAGTTTGGGATGTAGGAGGAGGGATGTCAGATCTTCTTTAAGCAGTCCTCCATGGAGAGGTTTATGTACACAGTTTCACAGGTTCTGAACTTTAAACTATCACATATTCAAACTATAACAGTGTGTCTGCTTGAAAACTTGATGTGTCCAATTGTTACATTATTGATACATTCTTTGGATGAATAACGGGGATCCCATGGTTAAATTATGGACACAGTGATACATTTAAAGGTCTTATAATAAGGGTTGGTAATAAAGGCCGAAATGATGAAACTGTATGTAAGAGGGTTTGAGGGACAGTTTGGGAAATCAGCCTGAAGCACATCTCACTTGTTAAGACGGTCATGTAGTGTTTTTCTGTTTTTATTTCATCTCACTATTTTTTTCAAATAATCATTTAAAGTACATTAATTATTCCATTTCTACCTTTTCTTTAGTCTTTGCTTGTTTTTGTTGTTAATATGTCTTTCTGGTGCAATCACAGTAATGTCATATTATCGTAACAAACATACTTAACATAAAAACAGGGTTGGGGAACACATTTATGTAAGAAGAAATGCTTGTGTTTAGAAGTAAAACTGTCCGCATACTAATAAAATAGCTGCCCCTTTTGTAGGATTTAATTTAATTTACCTTTGGGTCCCCGATGATGTCTGAATGTCCTTGTATGTCATTCAGGGACATTCCTGGGCAGGGCATTGAGATGCATGCCCGCACTGCATCATGAGACTCTCTTCTCCCAACAGAGCTGTAAGTGTAAGTCAACAGATCACTACATACTGAGATCCTCTGATATTGACTCAACATGCCCAGGGTGATTTGGGTGATAAATTACCCTATATCTCTTGAAACCTCTGTATTAAATGTGTATCAACTGGTCTCTGGGCTAAAGAGACTGACCAAGACCACTTGATGAAAAATGGCTGAAGTCATCTGAGGCAATAAATTACTTTATTGACAATAAGCTACTGTATGAAGACATCTGCCAGAACAAGCTGTGAAGGTTTAATGTTGGGATGAAATTTATATGAAAGTGAACATCTCAAAAGCACAGGTATTGTGTCGATTGCACCAGAGTCAAAAGATGGCATTTATTACTGATTTACTGAATTTCTTACCAGTCTTTTCCATCGCTTTTTCTTCTGTCTCTCTTTTTGTCAGACTTTGTCTGCTTTCCTCCCAGAAGTGATGTAATCTTTTGCTCCCTCTTGTCCTCTTTTACTTTCGGTGGATCAGTCTTTTTGCTGCTTGGAGCAGGAAGCTTACTCTTACGAAAACCAAACCAATTTGCCAAAGTTGAGCCAGATTTTTGTTTCACTTCGCTGGTTCTCTCCTGTTCCTGAGACTTGTGCAAGTTCTCCTCTATGCCGAGCATCACTTTCTCTTCGATTGTGGTTATAGTACTTTGTCTCTCTGGTTCTTCAGAAACTGGCTCGCCAAAGGCGCTTGAAAACTGTTGCTCAATCTGAAGGCGCCTAGCCTGCTCTCGTTGAAGTTTAAGACTCTGAAGTCTTTCACTGGAGGACCCCAAATGTGAAGGAACTGTCAGGCCCTCTTCAATCAAGAAGTTGTTCAAAAGGGATCGGTTCATTGGACAATGGTAGCTACTAGAGCAACTCATACTTCCTGGAAGGACATCACTAAGAGAGTTCAAAGAGCTCCCTGAGTGCGTTTTGATCTGAGTACGGACCTTTCCAGATCTGTTGAAGCTTGGCCTGTCCATGTAGCGTGCACCAAAGCTCTGACTACGAGCCTTAGCCCCATTCATGCCCATTACAGGCTTAAGGGGAGGTCTGGTTGACACAGACACAGACCGTTTAAACAGCCAACCTTCCTCATCAAATCCCCAATCTAACATCACACCGCTGTCAGAAGCAACAGGCTGAACTGAGGGCTCAGAATCCAGTGAGTTACAGCGAGTGTCAATCTTTCTGCGGACTTTGTCATGAGCTCCACATTCATGTATCATCTGGGGATCACACGTAAAAGTCTGAAAGGTGTGGATACTTTTTGCAGAAGAGTTTGTATCATCTTTGTTATGTCTCCCGAAAACTAGGAAGGTACTGGTTTCCTGTCCAGAGATTGCCTCGTGAGATTTAGCATTTGCAGGAAGAGCCATTTTTGCAGCTCTTGAGGTGGAACTCTGAGGATTATTGGCAATCCCATGGTAGTAAACATTAGAATATGCCTGAGGCAGGACTTCTGAAAGTTTTGGCTCACTAATGCTCTGTTGGGATCTCTGTAAGATGCTCTGACTTGGAAATATAGAGGGAGCACCATGTTCATCATGGCATGTGGCAGTTCTGTCCATAGATAGCTGGACTGACTCTAAAGACTCTTGAACTGGGACAGGTGGCATCTTGGATGAGTTGGTATGGTAGAGATTAGCAGGGATATCTTTCAGTGGCTTGCCATCAGCACCCATTTGTGGGGCTGTGTGTTGATTGTCCTTTGCCGTATTGGATTGTTGCGGCTGTGAAATAGAAGCAAGATTTGATTGGTGCTTGGTGGTGCTCGATGTTGTCTTCCCAGTAGTCAAGCTTTGAGCCTGACCTGTAGATGTATATGTTTTGGGTAAGCTGTCACAACTGGGCCTAAGGACAAGAGAAGTAGTTTGACCTGGTGGTGAAGGGGACCTAAATTCTGAACGGGAAACATCACAGTGCTTGTCTCGGCGTCGTTGTTTTCGCGGTGAGCAGGGTAAGTTGTCATAGATGCCCTCTTCCACAGACTCATTGCTTGATTGAAGTCTAGTGCTTTGCAAAGGTGATTTTGTTGGGCTCTTAAATGTCTTTGAATGTTTCACAGGGGAAGCAAGGGGAGAGCGCACATTCTTGAGAGACTTGGAACTTGTTGATACCGCAATGTCCTCATCTTTCTCAACTTTAGATAATGGTCCCTTGCTTGAACAATGTGTTTTACTGAGAGTTGTCTTTTCGCTAGGAACACTGTGCCCAGGAGGGTTTGACTGTCCTTTGGACCTGTGACCCTTAATAAGCTTTTGGTGGAGAGGAGAATGCGTATGCTTTGTTTGTTCTTTCCCTCCATCCGCACTCTTGCTCCGCAAAATGAAAGCCTTTCTTGCTGAGTCACACAGCTGAGGTTTTGGTTTCTTCTGTGGAGATTCTGAAATGGTGTAGTCCTGGCTGCCAGCTTGAGTCGCCTGGTCTCTGCAGTGAGAAACCTCCATTGAGGAGCTTCGCTGTCTGGCTACACTCTCAAAGCTCACAGCTCTTGTTGCAGAATGCTGAATAGGAGAGCTCCCATCACCTGCTTCGACTTGCTTGACTGCGAGTCTGCCCTGTTGTCTTTTGACATGATCCAGTCTGGACTTACGGTCAGTAGACCTTTCCTGGTTATTGTTTCTGTCACTTAACTTCATGCCTGAAGGCTTGTGTTTTTCTAGTAAGTCTTTATTTTTTTCCTCCGGATGCGTAAGGCTATCGGTTGGACTTAAACCAGGTTTTACTGTGGGGCCCTCCAAAAATAAGAAGTTGTCTGTGACAGGTGAGGGAAAAATACCAGAATTATCTGCAAGTTTAACAGGGCCTTCTTGAAAATTGTTCTCATCATCTCTTGTAACAACTACTTCCTCCAAGCAAACAAGCTCTTTTGTTGGTTGGTCACTGGATTCCCTACTTTGTAATTTAGTTGAATCATCATCTGCATCATCAGAGTCTAGGGCAGCAGTCCCTCCTCCGGCCTTGAAAGGTTTACTTGTAGGGGCTACTTGCTTGCCTGTACTTCCCAGTTGGCCACACTTCACACCAAATGAGTATATGCCCTCGTTGGAGGTTTCACAGTCTTTGCAGTGTGGAACAGATGCATGTGAGGATGCCTCTTTGGAGCTGCACATTTGGAGACGCTTAAGTCCTTTCAGAATGTGGCCTTCCTTCCATCCCAGGTCTGTCTGCTCGATGGGTGCAGAGTGATTGCTGGATACTGAACCCGTACTCATCCTTTTGTCCCGGCTTGCGGCACACTGTGAATTACAAGACATATTTACAATTATTTAAATGGCATTTAAGAATGCATCACTTGTTCTAACCCCAAATTCCATGAAGACAATAACAAGTATTTTATTTTGACAACTTCCTTATACTTCAAATCGAAGGAAGATGAATGAAACCCACCTGCTTGGAGAATCCACGTCCTTCTGCCCAAGTGTGGGAGCCACTGGAGTACTCACTACAAGCACTGGATAGTGACAGTTCACTGCCACTGCCGCTACCACTACTGCGTGGGCATGTTAGACTCAGCAGGCTGGGCCACCTTCCTGCAGGAATACCTGCTTTTCCGTTCCTTTGGACCTCCTGGAAAATCATTAATTATGTAATGAATCAACAGAAATTAAACACATTAAGCAAAAACCTTTATGCAGTTATACAATAATTATGAAAATAAAAGTCATCGTTACAGGATAACATTGACACAGCATTGGCAATAGGCAACATACTTATATACTTATAGGATTTACAATTTATCAGTAGTCACACATATTGTAATTATGGCTCACATTCGCACCAGTGAACTCAACGTTTTTCATCCCCCTAATCCCTGACATTATGTTCAATAGATTTCTATTTGCAGTCTGAACGATAAGCACTATGAGAATGCCCCATGGCTCTCCATTTGTCTGTCATAGATATCAAAGAATCAATATGCTGGATACATAGCTGCCTCTTTCCAACCAAAGGCTAATGAGGACTGAAATGCCATTTTCCTCTCCACACGTTAGATGTCCTCTACTGTAAAATACTATGTGTTTTCATGTTTCTTTGGTCTTGCAGGTGTACCATGATACCTTTTTGGGAGCTGGTCATTGAGACATTTTAAAGTGATGCCTATGTTCTGGAATGATTCACTGAACAAGGAGCCTCTTGGTGTGTCTGCTGTTTATTCATATTTCAAATATAACTGCACAATGAGTTGACGGCTGTTAGATGATGATGCTTTTGAGTTGGTCAGAGTCTACACAATAAATCAAAATCAACATTCACATAGTGTTCCTCTGATTCAGAAGATTCTTAAAAGCATCTCTCACTGATTGGAGTCTTTGGATATATCTTCCTTATTAAAAGTGACAAAGTGAAGAAAAGAGCATTATAAGCCTCTTGATTGAATAGTTAAGTGTAATAACAGGCAAATGTTTAACTCATAGAACCTTTTAGAAACTAGATATCATAAAACAAAAACAAAGACATCTTCAGCTGATGCAAAATACTTGTTTTAAACAGACATGATGACAGAGGTAGCTTTGAAAAATATGTTGAAAGCATTGGAAGGACTTTCACGGCATAGTTTATCGCATACATCTTATTTTGAAGTAGACTCCCTTGTTCTAAATCTGAAGCAGCAGTTCTCTATAGTGATCAAGCTGCCATCTATCTAAGGAACGTGTCAAACTCAAGGCCCGGGGGCCAAATCCAGCCCTCGCAATTTTTGATCCGGCCAGCATGTCAATTTAGGCTCACATTAAATTTTGGGCTGCCTAGTTGTGTTGTGTATTTTATGATACTATATCAATGTATCTGTAATCATGTTTGTCTTTGTTTTAGTACTGATCAAAGAAACCAGTAACAATATGATTTTCAAGTCCTTACTAACAAAACTGATTTGTAGGTTTATAAAAATATAATATGGATCACATATAAATCATATAAGCCTAACATGTTACTTTTTGAAACTAGTTATATGGCCCGAACAGAAGTGTGTAAGAAAACACATATGTCTGTTTTGTTTTTTGTTTTTTTTACAAAAATGTCATCTTTGATTACAGGATGAAGGATTCATCAGACAACTGGTGTGCATATGGTCATCATTTTTATGTCAATTTAGATTTTGATAAGTTGCAGGGCATCAACATGCACTGAAAGGGCAGACGGTAGAATTCTCAAATTTAAAAGACCAGTGTTCAATGTCTTTTGCTTCATGTTTTATCAGTCCACTAACAGTATCTGTGAGAAGTTGGGTCCTATGTAGAAAGCCCAGTTGGAACTGCTGGCACTATTTACTGGCATGCAGTATATGCTGTTTGCATAGGTGCCATATCTAATCAGAGGGACCCGAAGGTGTCAAAGTGTAGTGATCCCATTTAAAAGAGCATTGATCTTTTGCGAGGCTGCAATGGCCAGCTTCCTCTCAAAGTCATTAGTGTCATCTGTTAGCAATAATTAATGTGAATAGGAAATAATTGCTTAAGGGAGCCGGGGACTAAAGTGATTTGGTCTATTCATTGATATTCACCTATTATTTGATTATCCGTGCTGGCCTTTATTTCACGAGCACTGTGGGAGGAGGCCACATTTGACCATGCTTGTGCGGATTAATCTTGGAACTAATTACAGTCAGCATGTCGAGAGGTATCTGAGATTTGAGTGATCCAGTTTAACAAAACCCTCAATCAGAGTGCTGCTGTGCTTAAAGTCAAGGGCAAATTCAAGGGCTGTGGAGATGGTTTTTTTTCATATCATATATTTGAATGTGTTTCCACTTTGCGAACCAACGTTTCAAAATATTTCATTTCTGTTTAATAAAATTCAGACATGACTATTTTATAGGGTGAAAGAAGATTATGTCAGTTGATTACATCAGCACCAAAGCCACTTCCAGATACTTGCCACATACATTTCTTTGCTAATGGCCTATATAAAAAAGAAATCATCAGTTCTCTGGATTAATAACCTATAACTAAACCTGCATTTGCATTCCACAAGTTACTTTAATCACAGTAAGTAATGAATCACACTGGATGTATTCAGCATCAGATCAAACATGTATTAGTCATCTATTTTGAAAGAAAATAACGGACATGTCTTTGCAGTTTTTCTGCTGCTACCATTCGAATGCTGAGAAGGTTCTGCAAATAGAGAGATCACAAAACCATTACTCACAAAAGATTTGAAAGCTCAGTGTCAGGATTTTTCTATTTAAATGTCCAACCAATTCCGTGACTAAAGGAAAAAAGTACATGAATAAATACATTTATGACACATGTATAAATGAAAGTGCTAAAATGACATGGTTTTGCGTAACCGTTTTCTGTCTGGCTGTGGGTAGTCTCGCATTGCCAGACCTTCCTCCACAGCGCTGCGGAGGAGGGTCTGGCTAGTCCACACAGCATTCCGGGATGGGAGAAAAACGTGCTCTGGTTCATTGGCATTTCTTTAAACCAATCACAATCGTCATGGGCGGTGCTAAGCTCCGCACAGAGCCGCTGCAAAATAGCCTAATGTGTACGTTAAAAAGTAATAATAATAATAATAATACATTTTATTTGGCGGACGCCTTTCTAAATACTCAAGGACATCTTACGAATTTAAGAGGGCATAAAAGGAGAAAATACAATAGAATACATTTTGCTTCAAAGTAATACATTTAACAAAAAAGACAACATCTGAAAAGTACTAAGAAATGTCAAAAAAGCAGTAAAAAAGGGTGTCGGGAGGGTTTCTATGGTGATGCAGTACTATGAAGACTTAAAGATTAAAAGCTTTCTTAAAAAGGTAGGTCTTTAGCATTTTTTTTTTATTAATTGACTGTCTGTCAAATGTGGGAAGGGAGGGCATTCCAGAGTCTTGGTGCAGAAAAGCTGAAGGCCCTGGCCCCCATGGTGGAGAGGCGGAATGTGGGGGTGACAAGGAGGCCAGACGAGGAAGAGCGGAGGGAACGAGAAGGGACATAGCCTGGTAGGAGGTCGGTAATGTAGGTGGGTGCGAGATTATGGAGTGCTTTGTAGTTAGATGAGGAGGGTCTTGAATTCAATACGGTAGTGCACAGGGAGCCAGTGTAGGTTAATAAGGATATGTGTGATGTGCTCAGATGATCTGGTACCAGTGAGGAGTCTAGCAGCACAGTTCTGAATGAGTTGGAGTCTGTTTGTAAGCTTGGAAGAGATACCGGTAAAAGTTGTTTTAGTCGTGCAACAGAAAACTCAGATTGGACAGATAGTCTAGCTAGCTGTCTGGATTTACCCTGCAGAGATCTGAGGAGCAGTTAACCATAGTCCTCAGAAATCCACCGGAGTTTAAAATGCCAACACAAAGAAAGAGGAAGGTAACGGACATTGGCGAAAATACATGCATCCGGCTGAATTTCCTGCGGCACAGGAGCAAACCCGGAAGTGGAACGTCATGACTATAGACTAGGCTGTGGAAGATCCAAAACAGTGTAGCACTCTATACTGCATCCTTTTGTATGTTGTGCTATGTGAGTTATGTTTTTTTCTTTTTCTTCATATAATTATTACTATCATTGTCATTTATTATTGCGTTTTTTGTTGTTTTTGCATTATGGGACAGGTCAACACTTATGAGTTGTGGAAATTATCCTTAAAGAATAACAACAGAGCTTCATGGGAGGGATTGTATCCACTAAATATCACTGTGTATATTTCAAGGTCTTCGACACACCGTGGCATGAATGCGGCCGAGTGTGCAGCATGCATTTCAGCAAATTACATTATTATAATAATTTCAATAACATTTGAAATACAACAGATAAAATCATACAACTGTATCCCTGAATCCATCCAGCCTTCTCAGTCAGAATAATACAGCACTATGTCAGCTGGTGGGTCTACAGCTTATGAAGGGTTCTCCACAGAGCATATGCTATTATGCTGATGCTTTTATCCCAGGCACCCCACAGCACCATGACTTCATACATTTTTATGAAAGATTTCGTAATGGAACTCTAACCGCTAACCCTGGCAGTTCTGGAGATTTCTCTAGGAACTAAACTGTACTGGCAGCTCGCACTATCACGCTGTACTGGGAGTACTGAGACATGCATGTGCCCAGCAGTGGACTTTAACTTTTGGAATTTATGTTACTCACGTTGCAAGGAAGGCGTACCATAGCATACTGAGAAGGTTGGATTTGGAGCATACTGAATTGTACACACTCACCGGCATTCTTTTTTTTTTTAAAGATAATTATTTTGGCATTATAGGCCTTTATTTGATAAACAGCTTAGACAGGAAAGGGGAGAGACAGGGGGAATGACAAGGACCGAGCCTCTGTATATGGATGCACGCTCGTCCAGGTGAGCTACCCAGGGGCCCACTTACCCGCATACTTTAATCTTCTTAAAGAGTAGTCTATATCCATGAGCTTCCATTTCCAGGATTGCTCTGTTGCCGCCGGAAATTCCGATGCATGTCCTTTTCAGCCGGATGTCTGTCACCTTCCTCTTTCTTTGTGTTGGCCTTCTGAGGACTATGGTTAACTGCTCCTCAGATCTCTGCAGGGTAAATCCAGACAGCTAGCTAGACTATCTGTCCAATCTGAGTTTTCTGTTGCACGACTAAAACTACTTTTGGACGTACACGTGTTCCATTAAAACAAGTTGCTTCCCGAGACTATTTTGTGGAGGTGCTTAGCGCCGCCCAAGACGATTGTGATTGGTTTAAAGAAATGCCAATAAACCAGGGCACGTTTTTCTCCCATCCCGGAATGCTGTGTGGATTAGCCAGACCCTCCTTTGCAGCGCTGTGGAGGAGGGTCTGGCAAAGCGAGACTACTTAAAGAGTAACTAAACCCCAATCCATTTTTTTCAGCTTTTTCAATCAATGTATATGGCTATCTAGTAGTGTTGTTGATGGATTCAGGTCCAAATCTTGACATTTTATTGCAAAGTATTTGAATTCTACATATTGTGTTATGAATATACATAGAGACTGCTCTCTATTAGTTGAATTTTGCTATTGGTTGACTAAACTGACTAACGTGCGCAGTAGTGGTTCTCTCGCAGGCCCCGCCCGCAAATTCTCAGACTTTACATTGTGGTGACATCACAGGTTTTTAAAACGCTTTTCTCGGCCCAAGGTTTTTCAAATATATTAAGTCCATGGATTAAAAATTCAGAATAAAATGTGTGATAATGAACTTTGTTTGCAGTTGGAGGTGTCCTGTCAACAGTTACAGACATCTCTTTTACAATTGTGGCCTATTGGAGAAAAAAAAAATGTTGTTGGGCCGCAGGGGGATTTTTTCGGCCACTGGAAAAAAGAAATGTCTGCAATGCTGAGGAGCGTCACCATATCCAGTTCTTATTATACATCCATGTTCCCAACTCTGGAGAGGTTACAGAGAGGGGAGTGGGCTTGGCAGGTTTTCACTCTTCTTTTTTCTGGTCAGTATTCACCTAAAACCCTGGGGGGAAAAATGTAAAATCATGGCTTGTCCGCGATATTAAAGTGGTAATTCACTATTAAGCCATTTTCTGATTCCCTGCCACTGAACCAGGCTGCTGATCAACAGACCATTCAGACACAAGGACAATGCACTTTAGCTTCCATGGACTTTTGAGTTAACTTTAAATTTCACAATCTCATCAAAATTCGTCCATGCGTCCCCCTGCACCGCCCAAAGCAAGGTTACATTTGGCCTGAGCCGCTCTTCAGACCACGGTCTGCTCCACTCTAGTCTTTGAAACATTTACCACCTTCACTGATCTCACCTCAGTCACTATCACATGCACCGAATGCCACCTCATCCAACTCCTTGTCTTATTAATACTTCTTGCTCATCTACACCGTGCTGTCTGTCTTTTTCATGTCACCTTCACCCCCAAGTGTTAACTTCCTTGAAGGCGGATACTCTGTTGAAGTGTAAAACTATTGGATCTGCCCAGAGCCACTCTGGATCTGCCATAACCAATCGCTAACGTTTGGTCGTGACGTATGTCATGCTCATGTGCAACAAGAGGGGAGACTGACAACTAACGGCTTATATTAGCATTAGCATCGCTAGCGTTAGCCTTAGCCAACTCCTTCACCACTAACGGAGCGAGCTGGAAAATCAAACTTTTCCCGAACCCCGTGGGGAGGAGGGCCACAACATCATGGCCACCAACAACACTCAGAAAAGATTGTTCTTGCTCGGGCTTTAACTTCTGGATATTCGGCAGCGTTGCTGCCACAACGGACCGAATGGCTTCGCTCGCATCTTTCTAGTGCAGGTCCTGTGAACATCATCGTTCTCAGCCACTCCCTCTGTTCACTGATTGGACCTACAAATAATTGACTGGAGAAAACCCAAAGAATATACCGCAAACCCAGACGGAGTACTGAAGGGAAATGAAAATTGAGCGGAAGTAAGTAGGAGGGCGGAGCCAGGCTAATCCTGCTCTGCCTTTGAGAAAATGAAAGCTCAGATGGGCCGATCTGGAATCTCCTCCTTATGACGTCATAAGGGGAAAGGTTACCTCCCCTTTCTCTGGTTTGCCCACCCAGAGAATTTGGCCCACCCATGAGAGAGAGACATCATGGCTTGCAAACAAGCGAAGCATGGCAGTTGGTCAAGGCCACACCCCCACCCTCCACCTCTCTCCTCCTCAATAGCATTTAAAGCTACAGACACAGAAATGGCACATCCTAAGGAAAGCTCATTGTGGGACTGGCTCTAGTGGCTGTAATTCTGCACCAAGGCTGAATTTCGGGAAAGAGACTTCAGATACAGTATTAGGGGACCACTAAGGTCTATATAAAAGAGACTTCAGATACAGTATTAGGGGACCACTAAGGTGTATATAAGAGACTTCAGATACAGTATTAGGGGACCACTAAGGCCTATATAAAAGAGACTTCAGATACAGTATTAGGGGACCACTGAGGCCTATATAAAAGAGACTTCAGATACAGTATTAGGGGACCACTAAGGCCTATATAAAAGAGACTTCAGATACAGTATTAGGGGACCACTGAGGCCTATATAAAAGAGACTTCAGATACAATATTAGTGGACCACTAAGGCCTATATAAAAGAGACTTCAGATACAGTATTAGGGGACCACTGAGGCCTATATAAAAGAGACTTCAGATACAATATTAGTGGACCACTAAGGCCTATATAAAAGAGACTTCAGATACAGTATTAGGGGACCACTGAGGCCTATATAAAAGAGACATCAGATACAGTATTAGGGGACCACTAAGGCCTATATAAAAGAGACTTCAGATACAGTATTAGTGGACCACTAAGGCCTATATAAAAGAGACTTCAGATACAGTATTAGGGGACCACTAAGGCCTATATAAAAGAGACTTCAGATACAGTATTAGGGGACCACTAAGGCCTATATAAAAGAGACTTCAGATACAGTATTAGTGGACCACTAAGGCCTATATAAAAGAGACTTCAGATACAGTATTAGGGGACCACTGAGGCCTATATAAAACCATCCAAAAAGCAGCATGTCATAGGACCTTTAAATCAGAGCTTAGTGCAAGCAGAAAAAGTGTGCATGAACCGTACATAAAGAGGCCAGTGAGCAAAGCGGTTGCTTGTGTTTCACATTTTGTCTGTTGTAAAGCTTCCCTCCAGGCAAAAGCGAATGCATCTTCAGACACTTCAAAAAGAGTAAATAAATGTGACTTTGTTATACGAGTTCACACAGCAACAAAATCAAATGTTGTTTACAGCACTTCCAAGGGGGCAAAGAAATGTGACTTTATTATATATTTGCCTTTATCTTTGGTTGCAGCCCTCCCAGGAAGAATATCTGAGGAAAGAGGCACCTGTCACTGTTTAAAAACCTTGCAGTCGCACGTCTCTCGAGTGTCGCTTTGCCGCTGTATTCCAATAACATTGTGACAGACGACCCTGTCACAGAGCCACCAGACTTTAACACTTTAAAAAACATCTAGTCACAGTGTAACCATAGAAACAAAGTAACACATTGTCAGATCTCGTCTGTACAATGGATTATTGATTTCAGACCGCTAGACAAAAGCAGTCTTTTCATTTCTAGCTGGCAATCATTGATTTTCGGTGGAAAGTTTCGGCCACTGTGATGAGAAAATTTTATCAGCCCGGGGCGAATAACAATAAGCACAAATAACTCAAACATCCGCTTCGCTTTCTGTCTGAACACAGCTTTTTTTATTATGTATGAAAGAATGAGAAGGAAAAATATAGGGTGAGACTTCTTTATCTTTCTAACATAACCTTGTTTGACTGATTAGCAAACTGTACATTTTACTTTTAACATTACAAGAGAAAAGGCTCTCAGGGCGAGGACTAACCAATGTATTTGGCAGACCTAACACCATATTGAGTAACGTTGGCAGGGCTAAATGAAGTGTAAACTTGCCCAAATCCAATAAAGAGTTAGACAGAGTTTAAGGAATCCAACAAGCATAACTTGCATGGAAAAACAAATTAACATTATCTGGCAAACTGATACATAACCAGAGTGTTGTGTGATGTCTCTGGTCTCAACACCCTCCATGATTACTGATAGGGACAACGAAATGATTTCATTTTTTTTGTGGAGTTCTCTCTGCAGCTGTAACACAGTGTAGAGCCTAATGGATTTTACTCTTACTTTGGAAAGCCATGTGCTCTTGTTGCAGTGTTTATCTGATCTCAGAGGCCATGCCCATCACTAAGAAAGGTGAGCCGGGCCTTTACAGAAATGGGGCAATGCCAGTCATACCGTGTCTGGCACATTGAATGTGTTCTACATAAAAAAAGTGTTTAAGGTAAGACACCAAAAACATGTTTGAAAGCTAGTACAAACAATTACAATCTGCTGAAATAAGTTTTATATAGACTAGTAGTATATAGCAATGTTTTAGGTAGAGTTTCCCATCCTGAGTGTGGCATAAATTCAAAATGGCTGTTGTGACAACAGGTTTAGAGTAGATCAGCCCCCATGGTATTTCTACTTTAAAAAAAGAATTGAGAGGGAATTAAAAGCTGTACAAAAGACCATTGAACCCACTCTAGTTTTTCAAAATGTCTTGGTGCCATTTGGTGATGGAATCAAAAAGACTACCGGTATGTATCAGCAGTGCATGCTTTTACACCCCTTCCCTTATCCCCTTTGGATCTGACACAGGGAAACTGAATAAATGGGCTGAAACAACATCTAAAGGGGCTTTGACACAGCCGCGTGGTAACTCGCTGCCTCCAGTCATTTCATTGAAGCGAAGGCGGCAGAGGGGAAACGGTTTTGATCGGGGCAGTAAAGGTAGGATGCGGTTGCCACCCACGTGAATGCGCCCAGATTCTGCTCTGCCGCGCAGAGTTCAATCAGGAGAGACTTCATTAGAATGAATAATAAATGCATTACATGGTGCACAATAAAGTGAATTGTCCCCCAGGTGAATGGGGTGGAGGAGGGTCGCATCGGTTCTACTGAAATGACAACTGAGGGCAGCAGAGGAGAACGGAGTTTAAAGTTTGACAGAGGCAATATGATAGGCTTGGGAGATCGGGGCAAACATCTGGTTGGTTGAACTTAGAGCTTAGAGTGAACGCCCATAGTCAGCTGAGACAGAGAGGGGACAGAGAGATTGGGAATGAATGAAACAAACAAACAAAGAGAGTCTTCTTGACTAAAACTTGGCTAAGCTTATTTCACCATGCTGAACTTCTGGCGGTAACCACTTTAAAAAACACTCTACCTGCAACGCTCTTGCAGGTAGGTACCGCTCTTGCGGTTGCTGTGCGGCGGTGCGGTGACCTATTATATACTGTTTTCAGATTCATAATTAAGCTTAGCGTTAGTTCATGCAGGACATGGAGGTCATACGCCCGCTGATTGAATCATCACCCCTATCAGACACACACCGATCCCAGCCATTCTCACATCAAGGCGGTCCTTTCAAATGGGACTTCCTCCTCACTGTTCCCTGCTACACTGACGCTGCCTCACTCACTGCTGCCGCTGGTAACACTTTGCCTCCACCACCCCACCCTCCACCTTCCTAGTTCAGAGTCCTAACATGACTCAAAGTTTAAAATGGTTTTCAATGTCTTTCTTTTGGCTCACCCTTTTATACCCAAGGGGGTTTCTGCATGGTGTTCCCTGTTTCAGCTTAGCATGCTGCTTGGCTGATCCAGGAAGTATTATTAAGAGCGGAGCCATCAGCACCAAGCATAACTGTATTTCCATTTGTTGCAATAAACGGTTCAATCTATGAGGAGAGTGTTCCTGACTGAGCTTGTATTTTTGTGACTCTACTAGAACATGAGCATTCAGAATAGTGGGTTTTTGCTCACGGGGATTTCTCTGAAATACGTTTACCTTATTATTTGAAGCTCTGGCCACATTTTAACATGAAAATCTGACAGTGTAACATTACAGATATGAAAGAAATATGGAAAAGCATAAAAGATCAGCTTTAAGAAATTCACATATGGTTGCCCTAAAGATGCATTAATCAATAAACTACTGAATATTTTAGCGTCTTTCTACTCATCATTTTGGTTTTATGACTCGCAACTTTACTATCTTGGTTTTCATCAACCTGTTTCAGCTGTTTCCCCCAGCCTTTAGTGAATCAATCTTTTAGTCATCACCACAAACCAAGTGTTGCTTAGCTGCACAGCGAGTGGTCCAAGCACGACATCACATGTGGAACTTTTCTAAAGAACACAACAATTGAAATACCCCAAACTTTGAAATCAATGATTTAAATGCGCGGCTTGTTCTCAAAACTTTTGTTTGTGACTTTGCTGGAGACGAAAATATAACAACAGTAGTTAATATTCAAGCTTTAGGCGCAAGATAATTATCTCACTACTGCTGCAGCCTCTTGGATAGCTGGGAATGCTGCATTAGTGAATCAAAGTCAGCATTTGGCACATGAAATCCATTTTGCCCAGTGAAACAGTGAAATGATCTCGAAAGATTTGGAATTCACTGTCCACAGTAACAAACGGATGACCTTAAAGTCTATTTTCTAGCCTGAGAATGATCTAATGACTATTGAACGGAGTGTTTAATAAGAGGAAAGAGCTGGTTTAATCAGAGGAAATGTTTAGAGGAGTGGAGAATCAGACTGCAGGTCAAACGGTCTTTCCCTTGATAAATATGTACAGAATTATCTGAGGAATTGAATAGCAACGAGTTACTGCTCCATTAAGCAATATTTCTTTCCAAGAAATTGCTCAACAGTGAACTAATGATGAGACCTTATTTAATCAGGCTCTGAGGTAAGATACAGAAGCTTTCCAGCAGAAACAGCTCTGCAGTGATACGTACATACGGTTCTACTAAAGACAGAATCCCTCTCTCTTTCAACAGAGTCTTCAAGTCTGACCTTTAGAGAAAAGGTTTAAGATGAAGGACAGCACTTCCTGCTTTGCTAGGCTTGCAGCATACTTAATGGCCTGGTATGGGAATTCCTAGACTTTCCATGACAACTTCCATGAAGAAGGAGAAAGACAATTCTGGAGTGTTGATACATTTTATCCAAGATTTGAGTTGATTACCAATTCTGTCTGTGACATCAAACTGGTCCCCTGAATACAGATAGCGTGAGTTTGTCAGAGGAGAGGAATCATGCTGAGAACCCCCGACAACCTGAAAGACAACCTTTAGAAACAAAGCAACTTCTCGCCTGCCTTCTGCATAATGATTATGACAAATGACGGAAGGATTATTTCATTGAATTTGAGTAGTTTTGAAAAGTTTGGGCTGAAATACTACCAACATTGTATTAGCCAGACACATCATTTTGTATTTAAGCCATTACTATGTCTTTCAATCTAACTTCACTTCACAATGAACTGCAAAATGTACCCTTGGAAACATGGAAACATTGGAAACTTGTGTTTACCACAAGTCGTGTTAAAATGACATCATGTACACCATTAAGAAGTTTTGTTAGACAGCCAAGTCTCAAATAACCTGAATCTGCCTTTATCTAAGATTGCAGAAAAAATCATTGGTTGCCCCCTCCCCTCCCTGTCAGATATTGCACTCAGCCGCACTCTCTCCAAGAGCCAAGAACATCATCAAGGACAATACTCATCCTGGCCACCACCTGTTATAATTGTTACCCTCTAGTAGGCATTATAGGTCTATACAATGCAGCACCACCAGATTTAAAAATAGCTTCTTCCCAAATGCAATAGTTTCCCTAAACAAATGTAGTTAGACAAACTCCGTCACTTACTGTCACCTCCTGCACTTCTACACTTGCACTTATCTGATCATTGCTCTTTTACTGTTTTTATTTTGTTTTATATGTCCTGTAAGGATTATTTATTGCATTTATTGTGCATCCTTCTTTGACGACTTTACTGAACTGCTGTCTATAATCTGTATTAACTTTGACTGTGTAGTTATTGCTGGTGATTTCAACATTCATGTTGACAACCCCCAGGATAGAGGGACAAAAGAACTGTGTTGTATTTTTGAGAGCTATGGACGACTCAACATGTGACGGAGCACACACACAATAAGGGGCACACTCTGGACTTGATTATCTCGAAGGGTCTGAACATTTCCAAGGTTGCGGTGACTGATGCTGCTCTCTCTGATCATTCCTGTGTTTTCTTTAATGGCACTATCTCTGTGCAAAAAAGTGTCCAAACAAAGTTAATAGGAAAACGGTATATCACTGAAAACACCAGTGAAACATTCATTCAGCTTTTCTCCTCCACACCCGCCCTCTCAGGGGTCTCAGTCACTGAGCTTGTAGACAATTTCAATTGTAAAATTACAAATGTTATTGATGCCATTGCTCCCACTAAAGTCAAAGCTGTCTCTGGTAAGAAAAGATCTCCATGGAGAAATGTTATACTGGTAAGAACAGAAAAAAGAGTGTCGAAAAGCAGAACGCAGGTGGCGAAAAACTAATCTCCAGGTCCACTACAACACCTATAAAGAGAGACTTCACATTTATAATTTGGAACCTAGGAATGCAAGGCAGTCCTTCTTCTCGGACATTATTGCCAGAAACAATAATAATTCACGTGCTTTGTTTGCTACTGTAGATAGGTTAACAAACCCTCCAGTACCAGTAACATCTGAACTTTTATCCACCAAGGCCTGCAATGATTTTGCCACCTTCTTCAAAGACAGAATTCAGAAAATTAGACAAACAGTCAGTGCCTCCATATCAAGTACAGGATATGTGTTGTCACAGTGTCCAGGCAAAACAAATTCCAATATGACACAATTCCATACGATTAACCATAAAAACCTGGAGGACATTATACAACATAAACACAAACCTCCCCTTGCTGCCTTGATATTCTACCAACGGGCCTTTTCAAAAATGTTTCGAATTGTTTGGCTACAGATCTACTACAGATTGTAAACACGTCTCTTCTCTCAGGTATCTTCCCACAGGCCCTGAAAACTGCAGTCAATGAGCCACTCTTAAAAAAGAACAATCTAGATATGTCACTAATGAGCAACTGTAGGCTGATATCAAACCTTCCATTTTTAAGTAAAATCATTGAAAAAACGGTTTCTCAACAACTCAACCTTTTCTTGTCACTAAACAACAGTTTTGATGTCTTCCAGTCAGGTTTTCGACCACACCACAGCACTGAGACGGCACTTGTTAAAGTCTTTGATGACATCCACTTAAACACAGATCGTGGCAAAACTACAGTCTCAGTATTACTTGATCTCAGTGCTGCATTTGACACGGTCAACCATGACATATTACTAGACCGATTGGAAAACTGGGTTGGCATTTCTGGCTCAGTACTAAATTGGTTTGAATCCTACTTAAGGAATAGGGACTACTTTGTGTCTATAAGTAATTATGCATCTGAGCATACAAATATGACGTGTGTTCATATTTGTTCCCCAAGGCTCCGTTCTGGGGGCTCTTCTGTTTAACATCTACATGCTTCCATTGGCTCAGATTGTGGAAAACAACAAAATAAGTTACCATAGTTATGCGGACGACACACAAATTTACATAACCTTATCGCCAGGGGACTATAGTCCAATACAACAACTGAATAAGTGCATTGAACAAATTAACGACTGGATGTGCCAGAACTTTCTTAAATTAAATGAAGAAAAAACTGAGGTGGTTGTTTTTGGAGCAAAAGAGGAACGATTAAAAGTCAGCGCTCAGCTTCAAACGACAATGTTAAAAACAACAGACAAAGCCAGAAATCTTGGTGTAGTCATGAACTTAGACCTGAATTTTAACAGCCACATTAAGACAATTACAGAGTCAGCCTATTATCACCTGAAGAATATATCAAGGGTTAAAGGACTTGTCTCAGCAGGATTTGGAAAAACTTGTCCATGTTTTTATCTTCAGTAGACTTGACTACTTTAACGATGTCTTTACAGGTCTCCCTAAAAAATCAATCAGACAGCTGCAGCTGATTCAGAACACTGCTGCTCGAGTCCTCACTAAGACCAAGAGAGTGGATCACATCACTCCAGTTCTGAAGTCTTTACACTGGCTTCCAGTGCCCCAAAGAATAGATTTCAAAATACTTTTGCTGGTTTATAAATCACTAAACGGTTTAGGGCCAAAATACATTTCTGATCTGCTACTACACTATGAACCACCCCAGACCTCTCACGTCGTCTGGGACAGGTCTGCTTGTTGTCCCCAGAGTCAGAACTAAACAGGGGGAAGCAGCATTCAGTTTTTACGCTCCACATATCTGGAACAAACTCCCAGAAAACTGCAGGTCTGCCGCAACTCTCAGTTCTTTCAAATTAAGGCTGAAGACTTTTCTTTTTGATGTTGCCTTTCTTTAAATAATTGTTAATTTCTTATACTGCACTGTCAATTTTATTCTCGTCTTTTATCTAGTGGTATTTTTGAACAGATATTGGGCATATTTCTGAGAATTTTTCCAATGCGGGTGTGACATAGATTTTATGATCAAATCTCAAGGAAAACAGTTGGAACTGTTTAGGATTTTGCAAAGTTTGCCTGATTAAACTAAGCCTTATAGCGACGGCTATATTGTAGGTAAAGAGAAGTACTTCTACTCTTGTTATGGTAACAAGAGTACAAAGTCACATGTTCCTGCGGGGCCCGTGGTGGATGAGATGGTAAAGAAATATGGTCCTGCCTGTTTTTTTGTTTTTGTTTTTCTTAATAAGAAAAAACTGATGTGGTTGTTTTTTGGAGCAAAAGAGGAATTGTTAATTTCTTATACTGCACTGTCAATTTTATTCTCGTCTTTTATCTAGTGGTATTTTTGAACAGATAACGGACATATTTCTGAGAATTTCTCCAACATGGGTGTGACATAGATTTTATGATAAAATCTCAAGGAAAACAATTAGAACTGTTTAGGATTTTGCAAAGTTTGCCTGATTAAACTAAGCCTTATAGCGATGGCTATATTGTAGGTAAAAAGAAGTACTTCCACTCTTGTTATGGGTAACAAGAGTACAAAGTCACATGTTCCTGAGGGCCTGTGGTGGATGAGATGGTAAAGAAATATGGTCCTGCCTGTTTGTTTGTTTTTTTATTATTTTTTTTTTATTTTTTTATCGTTTTAACTGCTCTTTAATGTTTTATGTAAAGCACTTGCAATTGCCCTGTTGCTGAAATGTGCTGTACAAATAAAGTTGCCTTGCCTTGCCTTATTGTATGCACCCAGTGGAGTAGTGCTCCTAATTTTGCTGTATTGTAAAGTACAATGACAATAAAGGCTTTCAGTTCAATTCAATTCAATCCCATTAAAACTTGCATTTTGATGGACATTTCAAACTGTTTAACAGTTTGAGAATTGTTGGAGGAAAGAGAAACAGCCAAATACTAATGAAACAATGTGAAAGTGTGTGAATTCGCCTTCGCCACCTAAAGCACTGAAAAATGTGTTTCTCTGTAATGTTTATGGAACGATGCTGAAATGTGAAGAAAAGCCTGATGTTCAGAATTGGCCTGTGTGCAGCCGTATCTTCTATAACTTGTATACTGTAGGTGTGTTTTCCATCCAAGAATGGCTTTGTTGCTCATGTATATGGCATGCCATTTGTTTGCTCAGCAATTTGACACAATGCCTCAAAGAAGGTGTCCAACACCAAACGCATTAGATTTGGCAACCCTGAATTGATTCTGAGCAATCTTTAAACACACAGCTGGTCTGTGAACTGCCAGCTGTTACCTACTTACTGAAAAGTGAATCCAGTCATGCAACCAGAATAATTACATTTCAAGGTTGGAATATAGCTACGTCAGTTACATGGTAATGAGGTGTAAAGGAGTTGCAGTGCACTGTGATCATTGGAGAAAACATGTATCTCTCTCCCTTCATCAATTAGTCTCGCATAACCAGACCCTCCTCCACAGCGTTGTGGAGGAGGGTCTGGCTAGTCCATACTAAAGTAGGCCTGCACGTTTCAGGGAAAAATATGAATCACGATTTTTTAGCTTAGAATTGATATCACGATTCTCACGAAGCGTAATGTTTATTGCACACATGAACCATGACAAAACAAAACAAATTGGCAGTACCAAACATGAATTTGTTTTTGGCACCTATAGCACATTGCGCATCACCACAAGCCTGTAAACAGGCTTCAATGACTAAAGAAAATAAAGTACATACTGGCCATTTAAGTACAATAGGCTACCAAAAATAGTGACGTATAACACAATGAACTAAATATGGCCCTGATACAGGCTCTATCTGAACTCCTTGAACATGTCAATGTCAATGTCAAATGCTTTCAATAAATTAATTGAAGGAGAAACCAATATAAGTAAACCATAGTGCTGGGCTAATCTGTCTCTGTTGCTACTTGTCTTCTGTCTAAATACAGAATAAAATCAACAAAGCTAAGAGGAGTGAGGGCCTACTCAACAAAACAAGAAACGATTTTGAGACTGGAGCACAAATAATGAAGGCATGCACCAGTAATGCAGAGCTGTAGCTATTCAACAGCACAGTGTGTCTTGGGTTTGTAATTGGCTGGTACAGTGACAGTGAGAGATCATCATCGCAGTCCATATCCTTTCAGTCAATTACAGCTTAGACTTCTTTAAAACTGAAGGGCTAACAAGCTGGGCTCGACCAACCACTTCAGCGGTTTCTCTCAATATTCAGCTCAGAATGCAAGAATAATCATCTGTCCATCAAAAGCATTATCCATCATCAATATTCATGGTAGAGCTGGCTAGTTGACTTCAGAGTCATGCAGTAAGTTCAGGACACATGTTTCTCTCCATTGCAACACATCTCTGCTGTAGGGATGTGCAGAACAAGACTAATTGTTAGCTATATAGTTTCTGAGGGCGCATTTACAGAGACATCACGTCAATGTGCCTGTTGACAGCACATGGAGGAGAGTCGGGTAGAAAGGGCAGCTCCTTCTCCCCGCAGCATTTAAACAGCTTCTCCGTGCAGACTCAAACAGGGCAATTCAGAACTAAAGCATTGGGTGGGTTTATAACGAAAGATATGCAGGGTTTCAGCATATGATTCAGGTAACGTTACTTGTGCCACTGTATAATCTGCTCTCGCCGACATTTCAGCAACACAGTTAATCCCTAACTGTATTTTTCTTGCAGAGGAACATGAAAATAGAATGAACAGAGCAGTGTTGTTTTTGAAAACAGTGCGTTCGGGTTATGTTGCACTTTATGTTGATGGCCTTAGCCTTTAACACACTGACACGTTCCCTTTTGATAAGACACCCAGCCATTTTCCTTTCATTGTATTTACAAAAAAACCTGCACTTTAATTTCAAGTGGAACAACTGATATTGCATTAGGATGTATAATGTAAAAGGCTATTGTTTAAAAGAAAAAGTCTAGTGCTGGTTGAGCTTATGCTTCCCTTTATGTTGATTGCTTTAGTCTATAATGTGGCCATTTTATATAAAAAAATAACAAATCTGCATTTCTATTCTTTTAATACAGTTTTTTCAATAAAGAAGTGTTTATGTTCTTGTTCCGGAATTGTGTTAAGGCTAAACCGAAAACCGTGGTATGAACGGAACCGTGAATTTTTATTAACCGTTTCACTGCTAATATTCACACATCCAGCAGAGCAACATTAGCATTCATTTGGAGTTGTGTTTCTAGCTACTTGACGAATGTAAGTCCCAATATTCACTCTCCTTATAGCTCTGTTTTGGTCTCCACCAACGCATAACCAAAATATTAGTCTCTTTAGCTGCTAAATGCTCCGCTATGTTCACCAGCTAGTCGCTAACTTTATTTGTCTGCCCTTTGGTGCCGAGCATGTAGCGTACAGTGGGTTGTTAGAGATTAATTTGTTGTAAATAGATACTTTTTGTGATGCGTAATATGAGCTAAGTCTGCAAGCCAGGAAACCAAAACAATGAGCAAAAACATGCTAAAAAGAATTTCTCTGTGGATTTGTCACTAATTGTGACATCTGTCAAAGTCCTTAGTCATTTAATAATTTTTTTTAAAACAAATACTACTTAGTGCAGCTTTAGAACTCTACAGTACAGTTAGTGGTGAAGCTCAACAACTGAACATGTAGGCTAACAATAGGTTTGAACCAATTATCCCTGGCGCTCTCTGGTTGACAGCATTCCAATTAGAGAAGGATGTGCAGGCCTGCAGCACAGCTGGATGAGAGGCTCATTATTTGGGTAAATTCTGACATGATTGGTATAAAAGAAGAGTGGTAAGGGACAGTTATGCTTGTTTGATGACCAACAGTGCACTGAAGCATGCCACTTTGAAAATAACCACACCCAAATGAATCCATTTCCAATTCTTAATCAGACAGTAAATCTGTACATCCCAACCATTCAAATTGAATTGCACCCTGGGTAGATTTCTCTCTCTTTGTGGTCCTTTTTAATGTTAGTAACCTTTTGAAGTAGAACACTTTTCATTTAAAATTCAAACAGCCTTAAGCAGGGTGGGTCTGTCAGTGCCCGTTTGTATCCATTGTGCCATGTGTTCCTACCTGGGAGACAGGAATCGTGGACATTTTGACACGTTGTTGAAACAGCACACTCAGAATGCGGTTTTGTTGCTCCAGGTCAAACACACGGGTGCGCAGTTTCACACACTCCTCTTTCAAGTCCTAGAAACCCAGCAAAGAGGAGAAAAACGGACAGATCACTGCGTCTGAGAGGGATATTTCAGAGAACTACACCTGTACCAGATGCTAATTTAACAGGAACAGGACACAATGTTGTATTCATGCAAGATGTACATAACAGTGCTCTAAAACCTGGGCTACTATGTCTACTATCTACTATAAACACAGATCACTGGTGAATCCTCACATTAGAAGTCAAGTCCCAAATCACTGATGTTGAAGTCAGTATTTTAAGATAAGAATTTATTTTGTCAAGTCTAAAGTCATCAGATCCATGACATAAGTCTGACTCGAGTCCATGTCTGGTGGACCATACCTTGTATAAAAGGAATTGATTTGGTAATGCTTTATGGATGATAAAATACTTAAAGTTGCACTTTTCACAGCAGCAACACTTACTTTGAAATCTTTGCACCAACAAAAGGAACCTCAAAGGTTTTTAGATTTTCTTTTACTGTCGAAGCTTGTGAGGTAAGACATGTGCTGCTAATCTTTCTTCCTGTTAGTGACATGTGGTTACTCATCATACTGTAGTGATTTCTAATGTAGACGGTTTCTAATGTCTGACTGGATTACTGACATTGCTACTGAGACAAAGACCAACCTTCTGTGTGAGGAGGGCCTGGACCACCTGGTTAGCCACCTAGAACAGACGTGAAAAAAGACAGTAAACATATGTGAAAATGTAAAAATGGTCATTATTGTAGAGTGGATATCCAAACTTTCTGTGGAGCTTTGAGATGCAGAGAGACTGTAAATGAAAATGACCCAGTACAAACTCCATAGAGGCATGTAAGATGATGTGAGAACAAATTGACAGCATGTTGCATCATAAAGTCAGATTTAGTGAAATCACTCATGCAGCTGCCTGCAGTTACTATGTCCAACGTTATTCTCAGCACATAAATAAACCAAAATATAGTCATAAAAATCTGAACAATCCCTACACAATTGATTTGCTTGTCTTGATGTAACTGGATTTAGACTGACCAAACTTTTATATTCAGATTTTTTACAGAAAGAAGTCATTTTGTAGTTTAGTTTTTAGTTAAAGTGCCCATATTATGAAAAAAACCCACTTTTTCTGGGATTTGGGGTGTTTTTTTGTGTCTCTGGTGCTTCCACATGCATACACACTTGGAAAAAACCCTTCCATGCTGTTTTGAGTGAGATACGGTTTCTGAATGTATCCTGCCTTCAGTCTCCTGGTGAGCTGGTTACAATAGGCAGGGCCGTCTCCGTCATTGGCCGAAACATTTGGTGTGTGCTAACCAATTTAGCTAATACCACATCAGCTAGCTGTTTCTCCAACTTCAGTTAGTACAAGGCAGGATTAGCTGGGAGACTTCTTCTAAACGAGGGCGCACTTCCAACTTTGTGTGGAATACCTGCAGACGAGGGACATGTAAGTAGTTCTATAGTGTTGTAGCAGTGTTTTACCATTGAGAACGAGGTGGCTAAGCGCTAGCAGCGCTAGCTTCTAGCTAGTAGTCCTTACCTAGCTACTGCGCATGTTTGACTCCCAACAAAGCTGGACTAGAAGTGAGATGTCTCACTCTGTAGCTAAAACAGAGAGCTCAACACACAGGGTGAAAAGAGGAGCTGCAGCAATGTGCAGTACAACAAATATATGATGTTTTTTGAAAATTAAACCATGTAAACCTATTCTGATATAACCTCTAAATACTATTATGAACCTGAAAATGAGCATAATGTGGGCACTTTAAAAATAGCATACTCTGAAACGCTTTCTTCTTTCTTGCTTATTTCTGACGCAGACACATACATTATACCTTGACACTGGAATAATAACATAATATATCATATATCTTTTCACTTTTGTGTGCTGAAAAATGATTTCCCTCCGCCTCTTTCATCTATCCATCAAAACGAAGCGCCTCAGCTCATTCAGACCATGACAGGAAGCCTTCTGAATGCTTTGCTCAAAAAACGATTAATGTGCATAATAAGACTGAAAAAGCAAGAGAAGAGAAATTCATCCCGCAGCAAAAACTCTGAAATTTCTGTCCTCAACCAGAATGCGGTAAAATCTCATGGGCAGCAATCTCCATGGTAACAAGTCCATTAGTGAGGCCTGCTAAAAAAAAATAAAGTGGCTGGCTGGAGAGAGATGAGGGGAAGAGATGGATAGACAATCAAAGTGTTGTCATGGAGAAAACAAGAAGAAAGGAGTGCAGGCAGACAACCCAGATGCATGCTGGGAGTCGGTCCTCCTGAGCGGTGAGGCTCACTCTTCCAGCTCTCCAGGCCTCTGTTGTCTGTCCACTTCAATTAGAGATGCTCCTTTCTCTTGGCTTTCCTCTAACACTCCAGATAATAGTCGGAGTGTGGATGTGTGTCTCTTACTAGCTGGAAGCTGACAGTCATCTCTGATTGTCGGAGTCCTGACCAACAGATAACTTTGTTTTTTTAACCTCTTTAACCGCATTAAAAGTTCAAGAAATACTGTTCAACATTTTGGGAAAATTGCCTATTCACTTTCCTTTCAAGAGTGAGGGGAGAACATTTATACCACTATTATATGTGCTTCAAGTCAGGAGCTGCAGTCAGATTAGCATAGCTTAGCATACAACTGGAGGCAGGGGGAAACAGCTAGCCTGGCTCTGTCTAAAGTGAAAACATCCACCAAGCAGCACTTGCAAAACTCTAAATTTGACTAAAACCACCAAAAACAAACAAGCTAAAACGTGTTTATGAGCTTTAGAAGTCTAAAGCTAATTCATTTAACACATTTCATCTTGTTTGAGATCCAAATGAAGAACGCTTTGGTTTTTGTACAGAAAACAAATGATATACAACAAGATAACATATCTAGTGGGAACTCCACTGATTTTACACATCAGAGTCCGTTTGGGGAGCACTAACGTTACTGCATATATGAAAGTTGTGTAAAGACTATTGTGGTACCTGAGGGAGCTGTGTGAAGGCTTATAAATGACCTCAAGTGATGTCACCTGATACCCCGTTTACACCATAGACAGTATATAAGAATGGACCAACAGATCCCGTTGCTCTGGACGGAGACCAGTGAAGGCCATTAGAAGCACTTTTCCGGTGATGGCTGAGCGTTACTGCGCAGCCTCCAACTGAGAGAGACAACGTAAAAGTGACGTGAGCAACCTGTCTGAAAGTTGTAAGTCTTCTGGTAGCTGTGCCAAGAGAAATCTCAATCATTCCCAATCTTGCAGAGACGGAGAGCGTAGGTATATGTAAGGAGATAACATGGACACGGGATAATTATTGCTAACTAAAATGCTAGTTAACATTAGTAATTAAACGTAAACAGCTAATGTAAGTCCAAACTGCCTGAGAGCTTCTCCTGTACTATGCGACAGTAAGTCGCGTGGTTATGACACAATCGTTTTTTTTTACAAAAACGTCTACTACGGAGCCATAATGTGAGATACAAGGTAATGGAGCCTTTTATACATTGACGTGTTTCTTTAGAAATAAACAATGGACAAATAAAGTCTTTAAACGCTTCAGATGTAAAGTTATTCGCTGTCAAAGTGACGTCAAAATGAATGGCAGTCAATGGAATGCTAACGTTGGGTGATCGCTTTGTAGCATCAAAATGGCGCCATAGGAGGTTCGAGCTCTGAAGCGAAGCTTACCCCCTTGGTTTACACGTACATGGTTATTTTGAAAAACGGAGCCATTTCCCTTCGTTTGTGCCCTTCGTTTACATGCAAATAGAGAATTCGCCTCTGAAAACGATTCTTTCTAAAAACTCCGGCCAGAGTGGAGATTTGGGAAAACTTTGTTTGCACGTTGCATGTAAACTGAGACAAACGGAGGTTTAGGCAGCTGAGGAAGTGAGGAAGAGAAGAGAGAGGAAGTGATTCGTTGTTGTGTTGCTATTTTTCGGGATTCTGATTGGCTAACGTGGGCTTGAGCTTCTCGTTACACTGCCACTAGTGTTGTTTTCGTCAACAAAAATTATGACCAAATATCGTCGTCATCGAACCTTAGTCACGTGACGAAAACGAGACGAGACGTGAATGCTTGTCATGTGACGATGACTATAATTAAATGTATAATGCAATATTGTTGACGAATAAAAATGAGACTAAATGTGGTTTACAAAATAAAAACTATGCTAAAATGTCTCTTCATTTTCGTTGAACAAAACGAGACGGTATGATAACGTTTTTTCGTCGTATTATTATTATTACTTTGCAGTAGTTCTGTTCCCTGTGTCTCACTCACTTCAGACTCAGGCGACATTACTTCCTCAAGCCCTGTCGCGGCATTATTTAATTTAGAAGATGCAGCGGAGAGTTAGAGAGTGAGACGAAATGACAACAAAAAACATTAAGTCTGACACAGAGAAAGCTGGGACCGTGGCCGGCCAGCTGGAGTTCGTCTTTGAGAGAAAAAGAATAAAAGGCATTTGGAAAAACTTTCATTACATAGAAGTGGAAAAGAAAACGAATGTGTTGTGGAAAAAGATGGGGAGGAATGCGGCTACAAAATCACAGGAAATCTCAAGGAGGAATCTCAAGCCATTCCATAATGAAATTGAGGTAAGTCAAGACAATAACGTAACGTTACTTTCTATTTTAGAAAGCTAACAACTGGCTGTGGTTAATGTGTCTCATTTCAACGTTAGCTTTAGACATTAGCCACTGGAGCTGAAAACAGAGACAAACGTGTGTGTGTGTGTGTGTGTGTGTGTGTGTGTGTGTGTGTGTGTGTGTGTGTGTGTGTGTGTGTGTGTGTGTATTTGTTTGAGAGAGTGGGTTCTTAGTTCCTACCTGACTGACTCCATGTGTACTAAAGATCCCTTGTTGGCCAACATTTTGGTTTTGTCTATACTACTAGGTACTTATACTATATTGACTGGATTAAATAGAATTGCATTACTAAAAAGAGACTAAAATACAATTTCCATTGACTAAAACTAGACTAAAATAGTCATGGATAATTCTGACTAAAATAAGACTAAAACTAAAATGCTCAGACTTTTAGTCGACTGAAACTTGACTAAAAAGAGTATGAACGTGACTACAACTAATAAAAACTAAAATGACAGCTTGACACAAAGACTAGACTAAAACAAAAATTAAAAAAAGGCCGCCAAAAACAACACTAACTGCCACCTACAGGTTTGGCATGCTCTTGACGACATTGGCGGCATATATACACGGGTACGTGTAAACGAACACTTTTCTGGAAACTGACAGCTGTGCACGATGTTATTTTTGAAAACAGAGAGGTTGAAATGTCCGTTTATGAAAATAGCCGGCCACGTGTAAACGTAGCATGAATCAGCGTTGGTTGGGTCTGAAGACTACAAGTTTGACAGTGAAAAGAATCAGAAGTAAGCTTACCAGACCTCTGTAGCTACTCATCTCTGCTTGAGGCTAGCAACTAGAAGCTACTTTAGCCGCTACTAGCATAACAAACCCCAGAGCTGGCATTGTGGGTAAGCAGCCAGGTTTTGCCAAGGAAGAATAATGCATGAAATAAAAAAGACAGTAGCTCTGGTTCTGCTGCATCAGTTTAGAAACTGTCCATGTTACAGGAGTGCAATGACAGAGCAGTTGAATACTCTCTTAACTAATAAGCTTTAGAGGTTCTGGCAGGCGGATGTTGCTACCTTTGGACAAAGCCAGGCTAGCTGTTTCCTCTAAGCTAACCGCTCTCAGGCTCCAGCTTCATATTAAAGTGATGGTTTGGAGTAATTTCACCCTAGGCTGCTTTGCACCTTGACCTCGAACCAAACAACCCCCCATAAGCTTTTTTCCCTTGTTATAACGTTGGTCGAGTTAGCGTTATCAGCTGGTTAGCTTAGTGCAGGCGCTAATGGATCCATGTGTGTATCTCGTAAATTATCACACTAATAATGGCCGGAATGATACCAAACTTCTACAGCAGTACAAATAGTTTCTGTACTTATAAAACAAGGCATTAGAAAGTTTGTAACTACACCAGAAGTATATTTAAATAACACTTGCCTGACGCGGGTCTCCTCTCGGCTGCTACTGCGCTATCGCGCGGTAGCAGCCGAGAGGAGTATCCATCAGGCAAGTTACTCCAAACCATCACTTTAACCCTACAGACAGGTAGGGAATACGTTATTTTCCTAATTCCTTAGAATATATCAATCAAATCAATCAATCAAATCAATCAAATATCAGATATCAATATGAGTGCAGCTTATCTGATGTCTAACTGTTGTTTTGACGATTTTCTTATTTTCACGCCTGTTGAATAATTGTGTGGTTTCTCTCAACCCTTATTGGATTAGGCTACAGCAAATATAATGCAAGACTGCTTTCTAGAACTGATGTAGGTCTACACAGTACCCTCTGCTGATAGCAGTATGTTGACATTGTGGAAATATGAGAGCAGTGATATTTTGCACAGTGACAATGTTTGCCAGTGCAAATCAGTGCTGAGATACAATGAGTATGGATATGGATAATTTCCAATCGCCTACAAGATAAAAACATTTTAATTCTGTATAAAAATGTACTGTGGGACACTGTGGAGAGTGAAAGTAAAAACAGTCAAGACACATAGTATATTTTACACAGGACATGTCTGTGCTGTGAGAACAGCAACACTCACTTCATCCAGACAGCGTTCATACTGCTTCCTCTGATTGTCGTTTTCCATGGACAGAGCAGAGTTCTCCGCCTGTACAGACAAAACACAAACAGGCAAACTGCATGATTTACAGTAATTACTTTTGAAGATTTTGCCAGGTCAATAACCAAATAGAATTCAGAGAAAGTTGTATAGGTAAGGTTTCACATCTCAGCTGAAAGTCAAATACACTTGTTAAACATTATGGTCATTCCTGCGAAACAATTTTTTTTTTATATGATAACTGTGAGCTTTTGATATGTTTTTCTCTCTCAGACAGACAGAGGAGCAGGCAGACAGATAGATCAAGAGGCTCCCTCCCTGCAGCACAGCAGGATTTGCAGGTTCACTGGAGAAAGATGGTTTTAAATGAATGATGCTTTAAATTGCAGGCATTCAAACTTCACTGTGCCTGCTACCCCAGGTATAATTTAATTACTGACAGAGGTTTTGCACAACAGGGAACAGAAACCATTCCGGGAACTCAGGAGGTGACTTTCCACTGACATGATTAATCCAGTAAATCTTGAAGTCTCGGTTACCTGAGATGGCTTGTTTTCACTTAAGTGCTGAAGGCTACTCCTCTGAACAAAATGGTTCACAGATAATGACAGGAGCGAGCAGGGTTCACCTCACACAGCTCAACGTCGGCTTCAAACTAACCCAAGGTGATAGCCAAAGATAATCAACACAGTATTTTAAGTTGGTTCAATGACCGGCTGCTGAAATGACTAATGTCCTGAGACTGATCACAATGAACCACACAACAGCGTATGGATTCTTCTGACTGAGCAGTCTTTTCTTTGGACCGAATCTTAAGAGTGTTTAAAAGGCCACTGATCAGCCTGAAGGCTTGCAGCCGGTGTGTAAAGGTCATGGAAGTCCACGTTATGAGTGTGAACTTTAAGCGTTATATAGTAGCCATATATAGTAGTCTATGTGTTGTGTGAGCTCACTCACACTTGCTATTTATATGACAGTAGATCACATTTACAAATAAGCATGATTGATTAACATGTTATACTGTACAGTATATTGCAAGTTTAAATCTTGTTTTTCATTTGTCAAACAACATTGTATTTAGGCTTAAATTTTTTTTGCGTCTGCATAGTCTATATCCACGACGTTTCATTTACAGGATTGTTCCGGTGTTGCTGGAGGTTCCACCGGATGTCCCTCATTTCGGCCGGATGTCCGTCCCCTTCCTCTTTCTTTGTGTTGGCGTTCTAAACTCTCTCTAAAGATCTCTGCAGGGTAAATCCAGACAGCTAGCTAGACAATCTGTCCAATCTGACTTTTCTGTTGCACGACTAAAACTACTTTTGAACGTACACATGTTCCACCAAAACAAGTACCTTCCCGAGGGTAATTTGCAGAGGCATTGTTGCTCCATCCGGCGCTTAGTGCCGCCCATGACTATTGTCTTGGGCGTGTATTGTCTTTTACATGCCAATAAACCAGAGCACGTTTTTCTCCCATCCCAGAATGCTGTGTGGACCCTCCTCCGCAGCCCTGTGGAGATAGATCTGGCAATGCGAGACTAGCCTCTGCATAATGTATTACTTCTGCAAAAATTATCCAGAATGTAAAAAATAAATCACTTGCAAAGATGTAAATGTTTGGCAGTGTGCTTACCGCTCCCTCATCCTTGTTTTTGCACAGTTGACATTGTTGATCTGCAGCAAGCATTGCATCAATCAGTGTTTTAGGCTTAACTGTCAAATTCCACTGAATATTTGTTTTTGGTTGAGGAGCTGAGAGGAGTTAGCGACTTCTCCTCAGTCAAAAAGCACAGCAAGCACAGTTTGTTTTTATTATTCATCTTTTCAGTCTTAATTGTGGTTCTTGGAGCATTTTGTTTGCCTTTTTCGTGGTAGATTATATAGAAGGTACCCAACTGTGCCATAATGACTGGAATGTAGTTTCCAACTAAATGGAAAACCTCGTAATGTTTCTCCAGTTCAGCGTTAAAGTTTAATTACAAATGTGGATGAAATAAAGGCAGCCACCATGAAGAGGCAACGGCATAAAAACCACAAAATACACTCCGAATGATCCATTAGGGTCAACCAAGTAAACAAGAAAATTGATGTAATTTAAGGCGGCACTTTATTCTAAAAGATCATTACTAATGACAGAGTGGTTATGCAGGCTTTCTTAAGTATTGGACCATAGTATTAAGACAGGAAATTAAATATCTCTTAAATGGTGATGTGGTGGATGTTAAAAATTCGGCAAGCAACCATGCTGGTAATTACTTGAACTTGAACACAATTATTGTGACGTTATGCAGGATGCAACATTAAAGCCTTTGCAGTTGATGCACATACGGTATAGTTTGCAATCAATCATTTACTAAAATAATGAAAATCTGCCAATGTATTTGCTGTTTGGTCAGTTTGATTTGAATCCTTTGCTTGGGTTTCTCTCTTTATTTAAAGGCTTTTAGCAGAGTGATACAAGTCTTAGCCAGATATGCCATATATTGTTATTTTTAGAATAAGTTGGGCAACTAATGGTTGGACCATACATGATTTAGGACAATCTCTGGGATTATTAATATATATTTTTTTTAAGTAAATTTTTGTGGTCAAGTTTTCAACACACAGTAAATATGAATCAATAGAGGAGAGTGTCACCATTCCAGGAATATAAGAACCATGCTGATGGGATACTGACCTTTAGAAATGTAAAAAAAAGATATGATGGATTTTGTCACTCCTATTATTACACTTTGTCTTACTTCTGTTTGGGGAGCAAGCAAGTTCTCATTTTTCATGATGTTTGGGTGGTGTAAACTGGACGTACGGTGTTGCCATGGATTTAGTTACGCTGTGGTCTACAACTTCAGCCCTGCTTTTTTAGCCAATACTTATTTACATGTTGGCAAATTGGTAACCTTGAAAGCATGCCGAATTAGCTATTAGCAGTTCCTGTTTGTAATGTAACCATGGATGTACAGACAACTATCAATGGAATACTTTGATACTAAAGACAACTTCCAAACATGATGATTCTAAGTTCTGGAGTTATAAGGAATGTCTTATTTGCATTATTTCTATTTCATATGTACTGTTAGTTATTGACTTTGAATCTTGTTAGCATGATGTTAGCTTTCTGGCTCATAACTGAGCCATAGGGTTCTTTGAGCTGAGCAAACTAGAAATATCTCCTGTTTCCAGGTTGTAGCTAAGGTCTGTCCTATTTACTGAAGTAGTGAAAAAAGTGACTTTCTGGGCTGGTGTGACTGTGTTTTTGTTTTTTTTCCCCCCTCATTTGGTTGCTTGCAGTGTGGCTGGTGTGTTTTTGTTTTCCCGCCTTTCCCTAACGTCATTTTCCACAGTGTGTGGACACGCCTCCTCCTGCTGCCTTCTTCTCGCACCTGGTTCCAATTCACTAATCAACTCACCTGCTACTCATCAGGTCATCAACCTCCTTTAAAGATCAGTGTGACCGGCTGCTCGATGCAGGATTGTTACTTACCTTGAGTATGAGTTCTTTGCTGCTCTCGCTAGTGGTTTCTTGTTCTGAGTTTTTGCTTTGCTCTAACTTGTCTGTTTCCTTTTACTCACCTCCAGCAACCACCAGATCTTAGACCCAGTCAGCTCCACTCCAGTCTCCTGCTTCTACAAACCGTGATCTCCTCGCCACACTCCGCTACCAGTTCCTACCACTACGGACCTGTTCATCGCCTACCACAAGTTATTTTTTGACAAATAAATATTTTTCTTTTTTCACTACTCCAGTGTCCGCGTCTGAGTTCTGTCCCCCAAATCTGACAATTGGATGATAATGATCGTTCCAGGTATTAGTCAAGCCTTCAGGTTTTAGCAGGGGAAAAAAAGTTATTGTTTGAAAAAAACCATTAGATAAAATGCATGCAAGTGAGCATGGTATGGGGGGATAATGCCTTTCGAGATGTCAATTGTCAGGTATTAATGGACTCCGCTGCGCGTCAGAAGGTTATGGCCTCCCCGTCATCCATTAATTTATGCTAATGGTAACATCGGGCATTATCCCTTATATTAGTCCTGGACATTCAGAGTTGAATAATACACAACAAAAAAAATGAACATACCAGCACACCGCACAGTGAATGTCACATGAGTCATTGCAGGAGTTCAGTATTTACCTCAGTGATTCATGCAGACACCTCATGTTTCAGCTATTGCAGCTTTAAAAATATATCCAGAGATCAGCAGTGAGGTATGACATCCAAAAACCATCCCGCTCAACTAACACCACCTACGGCAACACCACTACCAACAATAGTAGACTTTTTCTGGGTTTAACAAGTTCACTCCTAATCAGCCATGAATTACTTTTTTCATATATATATATTTTGTAAAGGAGCGTCGTGGTTACAGCAAAGGCTCTACTGTATGTGGTAAAAAGATTAATTATGAAATTCTGCAGGTCAACATGTATGTTCCCCGGCCTTAAGGTAAAGCACAATTGTCATTAATGATTACATTTTTAAAAACAACAAATGTGACCACAAAATCACATCAAACAAAACAAAGCTTTAAAGGTGCTGTAGGTAGGATTGTGAAGATCCAGGACTTAGCCAAAAAGTTTGAACATCGACATCTTCTCAGTCCCTCCCGTCTTTCCGCTAAAGCCCAAACGGTCTCCTAAGCCCCTCCCCCCAGAAGGTAGAATGAATGCGTGTGCATGAGCAGTGATTGACACGCAGTTAGACACCCCCCCTGGCCCTGATTGGTGCATCTGAACAGGGAGTGGTGGATTTTTGTAAATCACACTACAGGCTGTAGGTGGAGCCAGAGGAGCTGGAGTTCTTTTTTTAAATGACCTGCTTCATGTAGTTCTACTGGAACATAGGGTCAGTTTCAGCAAATATGACAGAAAGTTAGTTTATAAGTCTTACCTACTACACCTTTAAGTTCTGCAAAGTTAAGTAAATATGTTACCTTTAGGCTATGTTTTGCAGTAGATAAAAAAAGTATGAGTAATAATGGCTGGGAGAGCTCTCAACAGATGGTAAGTCCTATTACCTTTAGCAGGGAAGGTGTGACAGAGAGGCACACTGTACACTCACTGGAACACTGGCAGCTAATGTTAACTACCCTGTCAGCATTTTAATTATCACCTCCTGGATATGAATAACTCCTTTGTATCCTGCTGTTTGTGTCATGCCCCTGGGACTGCTCTCCAACTTAATGGGGTCTCATTTTCAAAGATGGATAAAGGCATGATGACACAATGATTGTGCTTGTTTCTCCTCTACGTGGCTCACTGGTATTTTCAAATGAAGCTATGCAGACTCCATGAATGACACGTGACGGTGGTTAAGGATCATTCCATTCAAACAAGTTAATGCTTTTAAATTCACAACTGACAGGTTCCATGTTCCAGTGTTCTTGAGGAGTTCATTATGTATTTACCTTAGGCAGCTGTTGAATTATTTTTTGTGTATATTCGATTTCACTAATGATTTAAATGTGGCCTAGCCCTCAGCTAGCAAGTTTTTCACAAACCCAGTCCGACACGACAAAAATAGCAATTCAAAGCTGTAGCACAGGGCTTTGCAGCAGATTTCTGCAGGATGCCTAAATCAGGGGTCTTCAACATTTTTGGGCCAAGGACCCCTCAGCTGAAAAAAAGAAACGGAGCAGGGACCCCCTACTATATATAATGTATAATATTAAGTTGCATATTAAACTGGACCTACAGTCATGTGAAAAAATTAGGACACCCATGCTAAAGTTGACTATAAAGAGGAATAAAAAAAATCATCTTTTGGAAATTGATCTTAATGCCTTAATTAAAAAAATGAGGAAAAATCCAATCTTTAAGGACACCAATTTTCTTTGTGAATGAATAATGTATCGTAAATAAATAAATGTTCTTCCTTAAAATACAGGGGGCATAAGTCAGTACACACCTATGTCAAATTCCCATAGAGGCAGGGAGATGTTTATTTTTAAAGGCCAGTTATTTCATGGATCCAGGATACTATGATCCTGATAAAGTTCCTTTGGCCTTTGGAATTAAAATAGCCCCTCATCATCACATACCCTTCATCATACCTAGAGATTAGCATGGGGTACTTTCCATAAGATCATCTCTCAATGCAAATCAAACCAGCCATTAGGCTAACTGAAATAAAACCATATTAATCTCTAGGTATGATGAAGGGTATGTGATGATGAGGGGCTATTTTAATTCCAAAGGCCAAAGGAACTTTATCAGGATCATAGTATCCTGGATCCATGAAATAACTGGCCTTTAAAAATAAACATCTCCCTGCCTCTATGGGAATATAACATAGGGGTGTACTGACTTATGCCCCCTGTATTTTAAGGAAGATCATTTATTTATTTACGATACAGTATTCATTCACAAAGAAAATTGGTGTCCTTAAAGATTGGATTTTTCCTCATTTTTTTAATTAAGACATTAAGATCAATTTCCTAAAGATGATTTTTTTATTCCTCTTTTTAGTCAACTTTAGCATGGGTGTCCTGATTTGTTCACATGACTGTACACTAACGTGTATGGTGGCCTACAGCCTTTAGATATACCTTTTTATGGCGTATACAATACTAAGCTATTAAAATAATTGTTGACATATTGTACATATTCATATACATATACATCATGTTTTAATGTTAAAATGTGGAACAGTGAATACTAAAGCTTAACTGTATCTGTGGATGTTAACCTTAAAAAATTATTTATCTTTACAAATATGTTGGTTTCATGTTAATGTATGTTTTCATATATATATATATATATATATATATATATATATATATATATATATATATATATATATACACACACACACACACACACACACACACACACACACATTTATATTTAAACTATCAAACAGCAACTCTGAGGACTGAACTGAGGACTCCTGAACCCCCTGTTGCAGATGTCTGGCCTAAAGGTTTTGATGCAGGTCTGTAAGAAACTTTTTTTTTACTGAGCATGCCAAATCATTTTGATAGAGGGCCAGATTTGGTCCACAGGCCACAGTTTGCTGACCTGTGCTATAGTGAAAGTGAAAAAAAAGTGCTAATTAGTTTATCGATCAGCACAGCAGCCAGTCAGAGTCGCAGTGTTAGCGATAGGCTAACGCCATGGCACTATTGTAACAGCCTTACCCACCCTGTAATCCTTCAGAAATAGAAATAAAACAAACCAAAAAGAAATCTTGTAGTGATCAGACAGAGCATTATGTAACCAGTATAATAATGTTGCTTGGAAAAACAGCCTTGTGTGCCCAATTAATCCCAAGTCTCTAAAGATATCTGATGAAATACATCTAATTAAGAAAAACATTTGGTACTCTCAATATATCCATCAATCTGACATTTCAGGGCGGTGGAACAAAAAGAGTAGTGGGGAAATGGGGAACAGTTTGGGGGGTGCGGGGTGGGGGGGGGGGGTAAAGAATTGGACCATGCAATCCACTTTACCTCCAGGGCTCGGAGTCGCTCCAGCAGGGGATTGCTGTCCTTTGAGTTTTCCTCTGAGCCTGCGCCGGCCTCGGGCCAGGCAGGCATCTCTGCTGCTGGGGCTGTGGGACCCTCCAGACTGCCCTGCTGCTTCCACATTTCCTCCAGGAGTTTATCCTGAAATGCAGAGAGAGCGGAGAAAGATGCATGCCTTAAAGTCACAGAGAAATGGAAAAATATAAATTCGTCATCATAGTGGGCTCCAGGTATAATAGCAATACATCTTGATAAACAACACACTGAATGCTGCCACTGCTGCATATATAAAAGGTCCGGTAGACACACGAACCCCGGTAATTGTCTCCCGCAATAACAACAGACTAGTTATAACCAACCTCATGTGTGTAGAAGTGTGTGTGGTTATTGTGTAGCAGTCGGGTGTCATCTGCCCATGATTTGATGAAGGTAAACACAGTGGACGGCCGTGTGTAATGGCACTTCTCTGCTTCAGATTTCTCAACATACGTGTCCTTTCGCCTTCAGATAGCTGCAGCGATTTAATGAACTGAAGTATAAAGTAGTATAAAGTATAAAGCAGCAGTGGACGGCAGGTACTGGAAGAATCACTCATATTCATTTATACTGTAGATCAAAGCAGAGTGATTTACCGGCTTTCCGATGCCAATTTAAACACATCTACTGGTTGTAGAGTGATTAATTAAAATGGTTTATTTACATTTCAAGCATTATTCTGTTACTGCTGCACATTTGCTTCCAGTATTTAGTTTGCCCCAGATGATAAGTGGCAGCAGAGCGACGTTGCTCCAGACTCAGGAAAGTAACGAGCACGGTCTAACCCATGGCTTGCGCTGGTTGTTGTTCTGCCACAAAACTAGAGATGTTCTGATACCGATACCAGTATCGGTATCGGCTCCGATACTGCCTAAAACGCTGGTATCGGTATCGGGAAGTACTGGAGTTTATGCACCGATCCGATACCACGTAATAAAGCCCTAAAGAAAAAATACGTTAAAGTAGTTTTATTTATGTTATTTTTCCGTTATAACTGACTGTCAAACTGGAGAATAAAAGAACGTTCTGGGGCATTCATTGTTTGTGTTTGTTCATGTTTCACAAAGAGTTTAACCTGAGCCAGACCGACAACAAAGATAGAAATCATATCACATCCATACAGGGATAGTAGTATACAGTTGTTAAAACATAATAAAATATATGACACACTGGTATTGGATCGGTACTCGGTATCGGCCGATACGCAAGTTCAGGTATCGGAATTAGGTATCGGGAAGCAAAAAATGGTATCGGACCATCTCTACACAAAACAGGGCCCTGAAGCGGTCTCTTCATAGGTAAGCTGTGTGGACATGTTCGGACCAGTCCACGAGGTCACAACACTGTAACGGTATGCGGCCATTTGCACAGAGCCTACGCGCACACCCTCTGATGACAACATTTTAGTCACGCGGACTCCAGCGGACTCTTGCGTACTCCCAGATGCAGGGGCATGATAATTGCGGCTTCAAGGGCAGAAGGAGCCTCTGTAAGGGATTGATAAGATGAGTTCTTGTAACGGCTTTTAAAGTGGAATGTATTTATGGACAGAGAGCAGCAGCACTGGGGCAAAAATGATTTTTACATGTCCTTGTGATTATGCATTTGCAAGAAAGTGATTCAGTTGAAGCCTTGACTTTCCTCTGAATAGTTCATGTGTCCCTCAAAGTAATTTATTAAATATGTATTGACTTAGATTTCGGATTTTGAGTCAGGCTTAAAGCGCTAACTACAGGACATTTACATGGTTTTAAAATAAGTCAGGTTTCATCCCAATGTACCGGACGTCAGTATAAAATTGGCAAAAACAAATACATGCAAAAACTAGACACAGAAATAAATAGACTCTGTATTGTCATGTCATATCAGTAGATACGTGACATTGCCAGCATTTATTGTTTCGATGCATAAAGCTCAGTGGGACATGGTGAACAGTTTTTGAAACCATGCATCACTCCAGAAGTCCGTTTTTGAAGTCTCTAGAGAATCCCTCTTTCATATTTTCTTAGATTTCTTAGACACATTGTAACATGTACAAGAAAAAAACATAATCCTGCCACTTACATTACCATCTTGACAGAGCTTATTATAAACGTGGCTTGAAACATGAAGCCATCATCTGAAAAAGACTAGGGAAGGTAAGATCACTAGTATATCTAATGGTCAAACAACTCTATGGTTTTCTAAAGTGTTATATTAGCAATTTGAATGATGAAAAGTGGAAAAATCAGTTGTTCACATATTTTACAGTTCTGTAATTCCTCTATAGTGCAAAAAACCTGCTTAAACTATTGTTTCACTTGGTCATATACCCTTTTTGCCAATTCAGAACAAGTACTTCAGTTTCCAGATATACATTTCATTTGATTTAAATCAAAATAGTGGGAGCAAGAACAACATAAACGTCACATCAATGTTGAAAAAACCAAACCGATATTAATGAACTCAAACCAACCCGTTCACTCCCAACGTGTCAAATACTGACGGAATACCAACGCAAAAAAAAATCATCCTTTAGCGTCTGTATGGAACGCACCAGGCAGAGCAGCAGCTTGACTCGCGGCGCTGTCAAGGCTCTGACACACCAACCCGACGGCCGATCTTCGGCAGAAAAGGCAGTTGGACTGACTGCCTCCCCGAGTTGGTCAAAAAAGTGCCTAAGCGACGCCGACTTGAGCGTACGTTCTGCACGTGCGCGAGACGTAATATGTCTCCATAACAGCAGGCGGCGCTAATCTGTGTCTGTTATCGCCCAAAAAATGAAAACCGGCAGCTGATTGGACGAACACGTCACATGGGTCTGGCTGCTCCCGGATTTTACAACCGAGCATAATGGCGGCTCGTTCGGAATACATTCTCATATTTTACAAAGATAGTTCACTGAAATGTGTTTCTGAAAACATTTTAAGTGAGAAATAGGCCGTGCAGTTGCTGAATCTGTCTTCATTTCAGATCAACAAAGGTCAGTTTAAAAGATTTTCGTCAGATTTTGAGAGGCGTTAGTCACGCTCATCCCGCTCGTCATTTCCAGGTTAGCGCTCCACCAATCAGGTTGGCTATTGAGTCCGACTGCCCGCATTCCGATTCAACATGTCAAATCGGCCCAAATGAAGGCCGACGGCTCCTCTGACTGACGACGGCACGGAACACACCGAACAGACTCAAGTCACTGACCTCGCCAGACTGTCCAACGGCCGATGAGTCAAAGAACACAGGACTTTCACCCAGGAGACCGGGGTTTGTGTCCTGTTCGTGTCCCGCGTTTAATTGAAATGTAGGCTACATTTTATAACCCCACCCACAGTCTTTTCCTAAACCCAACCGTCCGGTTCCTGTGGCGCATGTCAATTAAAAGTACGTCCCGACCCAGACCGTCAAAAAATTAATGGAATAGTTCATCTAAATAAGACAATACTATAATCACAACAATACTGCCCTAAGTGCAACTTGCACAAACATAGGTTTTACTTACACCTTTTAAATACTATTTAAGTAGTTGTACATTTTGAACTTGTACATATGTTTGTACATTCTCCACTTTGTATTTTTTATCTTCATTTTTTGATTATTTGTTTGTGTATTCTATCCTTTTAATTATTTCATGTATATTCTGTTTGCGTGCTGTGTGTCTGATGTTTTGCTGCTAGCACCATAATTTCCCATTTTGGGATCAATAAAAATCGATCTATCTATCCATCTATCTATCTATCTATCTATCTATCTATCTATCTATCTATCTATCTATCTATCTATCTGAGACCTTTTGCGTCAATAACAAACACCAAAGGCAATCGTACCTTGTATGCTTTCATGAGGTCCAGTGGGTCCACCTTGGGCCCTTCCAGAGAGTCCTGGTTCTTTAGTAGCGTTCGCACCGTCTCCTCCATGCTGCGTTCAACAAGACAACAGGCAAAGTGGTCAGAGTAGCCAACAGAAGTGCTAGAGAATCAAATACTTCATACTTCATAGAACATACTCTCCATTGAGAAAACTGTCAACCAAATGTTAGGGTTTACATTTGGAAACCATTTAAAGGCTCAACCAACAATGTTTGACCATGTACTGTATATTCACGTAGGTAGATGCTTTTTGTGCGTTTCTAAGCTAATCATAATTGAAGTCAGGATTTTCCCTACCATTATAAGACGTTTTGGGGATCACCTGAGGCGAATGTTTGTTTGTAGTTGGTCCCCCAGTTTTGGTTTTTTTATGTGCTCCAGCTTTTCCAACGTTGTAGACACAGATATGGTAATAATAATGGTCTAAATGATGTGAAATTGCATATTTCTTATTGAAAAACCTCACATTTTCTTGAGGGAGGACCTCTAAACCCCCCACTAAATGTGTGCACCTAAGTCTTCCACAAACCTATGGGGAAATTGTGAAATTGTGCGATGCATCACTGCATTTTTCCCCACATAGGACTACAAGATTACCTCAAACCGGTGGCAGAGGACGCCTTTTCCCACCTCGACAGGAGGAGGCTATTTGCACCATGGTCCGAGCAAACAATGCCATGAGACTCAGGGAAATACAAAGGACCATTATAGACGACAACGATGTCTTTGAAAACATCCATACGGTTAGCATCTCAACCATCGACAGGGTGCTGCATAGAAACCAGATGAGTATGAAACAGCTGTACCGTGTACCATTCCAAAGGAATGAGGACAGAATTAAGGAGCTACGGTACCAGTATGTACAGGTAAAACGTATATCTATGTAACTACTTTACAGCAACATTTTATAGTGATGCATAGTACAGTAAGCATAAACTGCACACATTTCCATTGCTGTGGAAGGAACATGCAATATATGTACATTTTATGTCACTCTTCCTTACCAAAACAAATTCAACTGTGTGTTCTGGGATATAGCTTATAATGGAGTTGGAATCAAGTGAACCCTCTCACAACTTTGTATACGTGGATGAGGCTGGCTTCAACCTGACCAAATGCAGAAGGCGGGGTCGGAATATCATTGGTCACAGAGCTACTGTGGATTTGCCAGGCCAACGGGGAGGAAATATCACCATGTGTGCTGCTATTTCGGAGCATGGTGTCCTAACCCATATCCCCCTTATAGGGCCATACAACACCCAGCATCTACTCAACTTTTTAGAGACTCTCTACAGGGCTCTCATCCCTGATGATGAGAGGGGTCTGTTTAGAGAGGATTTGCCAAAGTATGTAGTAATTTGTGATAATGTGAGTTTCCATCGATCAAACATCATAAGGCAATGGTTTGTGACCCACCGGAGGATGCTCATAGAATTCCTCCCGCCTTATTCACCATTCCTTAACCCAATTGAGGAGTTATTTTCAGCATGGAGGTGGAAGGTGTACGATCGTCAGCCACACACATAGATGACCCTGCTGGCTGCAATGGATGCAGTATGTTAGGACATCACAGTAGACGCCTGCAGAGGATGGATAAAAGATTCTTTCCACGTTGCATTGTAAGGGAAAATATCCGGTGTGATGTGGGTGAGAATATGTGGGCCGACAGACAGGAACGTCTGGATGTGTACAGCCAGCACTAGAACAGTGCTGCGGGCAAAGGGGTGTTTCCTGTGTTTCTTTCTAATTTAGTTTTTTTTCCTTTGTGTCGTTTTCTAACTGTAAATTATTTTGGTTTTTTTCTTTCATAAAGTAGCACTAGTAAAATCTGTGAAAAACAAAATCCTGTCCATTCTCTTTCAATCAATAACCCACATACAGTAATATGTAAATAGTACTGTTGAAATTGATATATGCCATAGAAGTGCAGCCTTGTGCATTTTAAATACAGTAACTGTCAACCAAACTGTAGCCTAAGTTTACATCAGGTAATACTGTCAAAGTACAGTTACATTGACAACATGCCTAAACATTTTGACGACCTTGTTCGTGAACAATGACTCAATGACTTATCATTCTGATGACACTGACATGATCATTGGCATGAATATTTACTTTTGAGAGATGTACTAAGGATTGTTAGTGACTGACTAACTTTAGAACCATATCTATTGTATATTGCAGTTCGTACAAATTGTTCTGAGAAATGCACTTATTATTTTGCACGTTAGGGATGATGTGAAATCGCACCAAAGTGACAGAAAAAAGTAAGGATGGTAATGAGTTGAAAAATGCTGTTAACACTTTTAAATTACAGGCAAATTAGCCTGTAAAATGTTATTGGATTGAATAAATCATGAAAAATAGAAACTTTTTAATATTGAGTTTGACAGTAACGATGACATTAAATGTCAAAAGTGCAACTGTCCCAATGCAACATGGATCATTTCCTCACAACACTAGAGCCGGTCGTCAAAGTTTTGGCTCCTCATGAAGTCGCACAAATCCCCCCCCCACCGACTCCTATCAAAATTCATGTTATTCTCATTATTCATTCATTGCCTCCACCTTGTCCCCACTCCATCATCATCATCACTCACCACATGCTGCTTTCCCACTGACTCTCACCGGTGCTGGTCAGTTGAAATGAGGCTAAGCACACTCAGCTTCCTCAGTGAAGAGTTAGTCATTGCTCTGTGTTTTGATTGGGCACTGAGGGGAAAGTGGGTCTCCTGGTCTCTCTGTGGACCATGTGGGCAATAATGTGCAGCTCAGTGCTCTCACAAAGAGGAAAAACAAGATCCCACCCTGTCTGGCTCCAACCTAACCGGGCCGCATACTCTCCTCGCCATCCCATTCTCATGACTGCAGTCTGCACTCCGATTGTCCCTCTGTGTTCAACCCTGTTTCCCAAAGTGCTGCTGAATGAATGCAGAATTTTTTGTTTTGCTCTTACTTACTTAGGATTTGGCAAAACGTTGAGATGGACACAAGATATGGATTGAAATTGCTCTCACTGGCTGAGTTGGACTCCCTGTGACTAATAAACTGACCTTTAGATGTAAGAAGTGCGTTTTTCTTTAAGACAAGCAACTCAGTATACAGCAATCAAACATAGCACAGTAACACAGGACATGCATGAAAAGATATATATTCATATTCTCCTCTTTTTTTTTCTTCAAAGAATTGCATTGCTCTTCAATGAGCATTTTTGAATGTGGTATTTGGATGCCTGATATAAAAGAAGAATTTATCTTGTAGATTATTGCATAACAATTATAATCATAACATGATAAGGCAGTTTTGCCAAATTCAGAATTGACTTCAAGGACATTGAAAACTAACCTTTTAGTTGATCTTGTATGATCAGAATGCTTTAATTTAGAAAAAAACTAAAGTTCACGCTACTTTTGGAAAGTAATTATATATATATGGTGCTGATTATGCAGACAAGCTAGTTTTTCTTGACAAAAATGAAGACAAAGTTCCCTTAAATCATTCATTAAAGCTTGTAAGCTTGTTGTTCAACTGCAGCTAAGAATAGAATTTTTTTTTTTTTTAAAGTGACCTATACCTCTCTGGACTCCTAAAGATCCATTTAAGTGAGTTGTGTTACGATTTTCATTTGTTCTTTAAATCATAAATGCTTGTATTAAGTTGTATTATGTTGGTACAAACCTTATATTGCACTCAACAGACAGTTTACATGCTGCATACTCTTTACATATGTAGACAACATGTGCACCCATGCATGTGTTTACAGTATGTATATGACGTAGCCTAGATATTGGTCTGAAATGGAAATGACCCCTTCCTCCTCCCCAGAGGGGTTTCTGCTGCTCTGTGACATTTGGCCACAGGCTGCACTTTTCCAAGCAGGACCCTCAGCTCATCATGCACAACAATGTACGAATGAACGGCCTAGTTTCCCCTTGCCCTACAGTAACGTGACCCCTTTCCACACTTCAATCAAATGTTAACCAGTACCAAACACACGCTGTATGGGGAGGCAGCTTGCTGCTATTTTTTTCTGGCAGGAAATGTGAAGTTATCAGTAGAACTGTATTTCACTGATAATGTGGAATTATTTATTATATGGTATTTATTCATTGTATTGATAATATTGAAGTATTAATGTAACCACATGGTCCACAGAGAGACCAGGAGACCCACTTTCCCCTCAGTGCCCAATCACAAACACAGAGCAATGACTAACTCTTCACTGAGGAAGCTGAGTGTGCTTAGCCTCATTTCAACTGACCAGCACCGGTGAGAGTCAGTGGGAAAGCAGCATGTGGTGAGTGATGACGATGATGGAGTGGGGACAAGGTGGAGGCAATGAATGAATAATGAGAATAACATGAATTTTGATAGGAGTCGGAGGGGGGGGGGATTTGTGCGACTTCATGAGGAGCCAAAACTTTGACGACCGGCTCTAGTGTTGTGAGGAAATGATCCACGTTGCATTGGGACAGTTGCACTCGGTGACGTCGACGCTCCGATGCTGTGAAACATAACCAAACAATGCAGAAAAAGATTTGTTTAATGTCATCGTTACTGCCACTGTATTCTGCTGTCAAACTCAATATTTAAGGTGCCATGGCATGAAAATTTGATTTTATGAGGTTTTTAACATTAATATGAGTTCCCCTAGCCTGCCTATGGCCCCCCAGTGGCTAGAAATGGTGATAGGTGTAAACGGAGCCCTGGGTATCCTGCTCTGAAAAGCTCAGATGGGCCGATCTGGAATCTTGCTCCTTATGAGGTCATAAGGAGGAAGGTTACCTCCCCTTTCTCTGCTTTGCCCGCCCAGAGAATTTGTCCCACCTATGAGAAAGAGAGAGACATCACGGCTTGGAAACAAGCAAAGCATGGCAGTTGGTCAAAACCACACCCCCACCCTCCACCTTGCACCCCGCTCTCTCCTCCTCAATAGCATTTAAAGCTACAGACACAGAAATGGCACACCCTAAGGAAAGCTCATTGTGGGACTGGCTCTAGTGGCTGTAATTCTGCACCAAGGCTGAATTTCGGGAAAGAGACTTCAGATACAGTATTAGGGGACCACTAAGATCTATATAAAAGAGACTTCAGATACAGTATTAGGGGACCACTAAGGCCTATATAAAAGAGACTTCAGATACAGTATTAGGGGACACTAAGGCCTATATAAAAGAGACTTCAGATACAGTATTAGGGGACCACTAAGGCCTATATAAAAGAGACTTCAGATACAGTATTAGGGGACCACTAAGGCCTATATAAAAGAGACTTCAGATACAGTATTAGGGGACCACTAAGGCCTATATAAAAGAGACTTCAGATACAGTATTAGGGGACCACTAAGGCCTATATAAAAGAGACTTCAGATACAGTATTAGGGGACCACTAAGGCCTATATAAAAGAGACTTCAGATACAGTATTAGGGGACCACTAAGGCCTATATAAAAGAGACTTCAGATACAGTATTAGGGGACCACTAAGGTCTATATAAAAGAGACTTCAGATACAGTATTAGGGGACCACTAAGGTCTATATAAAAGCATCCAAAGAGCACCATGTCATGGGACCTTTAAAACGTTTCTATTTTTCATGATTTATTCAATCCAATAACATTTTACAAGTTAATTTGCTTGTTCATTCAGTGGATGAAGTGTTATCAGCATTTTTCAACTCATTACCATCCTTAAATTGCTTTCTGTTATCAATCAACATTATGTAATTGGGTCTGGAAAACTCTAAACCCAGTAGGTCAGGTGATCTCAGGGCCAGCTGATCCAACGGTGATCTCCACATGCAGTCAGCGCGCATGATGAGATGTGGAGACGGTCTTTCAAAGTGAAATTCCCCTTTAACAAGAGCACCTCAATCAACAGGTGTCTATACCTTTACATGCAATTAGCAACTTCATTACTGTACCGGAAAAAATGACATTAGACACATTGTTAATTTGACCATCCAGTGTACGCCTTGTCATAAGCTATTACATAAAGGCAAATTTGGTCAGTGATCCAAATGTAAACGAAGGTGTATCCTGATCCAAATATTTATATATTTTCAAATATTTATATATGTCTTCGATCAGGGTTTTCCCCATAGGTTTGTGGAAGACTTAGGTGCACACATTTAGTGGGGGGTTTAGAGGTCCTCCCTCAAGAAAATGTGAGGTTTTTCAATAAGAAATATGCAATTTCACATCATCTAGACCATTATTATTACCATATCTGTGTCTACAACGTTGGAAAAGCTGGAGCACATAAAAAACAAACAAACTAGGGGAACTACAAACATTAGATCTGAGAAAAGTCTTTTTGATGCTTTGATTTTCCATTAATTCGGCTCAGGTGATCCCCAAACGGCTTGAGTGCTGCACCTAAGTCTTATAATGGTAGGGAAAATCCTGACTTCAATTATGATTAGCTTAGAAACGCACAAAAGGCATCTAACTTTTGTGTGGACCCCAGGAAGAATAGTTGTTACTACGGTAACAGCTAATTAAAAAAAAATTAAATGAAAACATGAATAAAATAGGGATGATGAAGGGTTGGTAGGATGAACCTGAGGTAATGGTTTAGGTTCTATCTGATTGACACTGGGTGGATGCTGTATTTGGTTTGTACATTCCTGCAGGATTGCTGTTTGTTTTTTATATATGGTAAATATGATTTAATCGCTTGAGTTATGGAGTTGAAATAGGACCATATAAGTGAAAACTTATTCCTACTTCTTTTTTCAAACATATAATATTTATTCCTGTTGGTTATTTGTTTATGAGAATTTGTATATTGAGAGTTTGTTATATATGTTTACAGTTCATTTTATCCGTTATTCTTGTTTTTGTTGTTTTTTTACATTTGTTACATGTTCAAAATAAATTAAAATAAATCGAAATCTTTGTAAAGCTCTTCTGATTGTGATTCTGCAATCTTTGCGTGAGGAACAACGTATGCCAGATAAAAGAACTATGTTTGTATACGTATAAAAGAAAAAAAAGAAGCAGAAATGAAGGCAAAAAGGGATAAGTAGCATCTGAAATGGTGCGCCAACTAAATGACTCGGAGATGATTTGGTGTTTGTTGTGAGTTTAGGAAGCAGGGATTGATCTACATTGTGCCAGATCTTTTCATGTGGGAAATATCTGAAAACTTGGAAGACGACAAATTTCATCAGAACACTGACAGACGGGGCTTGTTACTAAAGGCTGCTTCGGATGAGGCTCGATGGGGTTTTAAGCCCCCCACCGTCGACTTCAAGGCAGCGCTGCGACAGTCAACTTCAAGGCACCTAACCCTAACCCTTGCCTAACCCTAGTGCCTTCCATGCAGCGCTGCCTGGAAGACGACGTTGGGGGCTTAAAACACCAAACACCTCGGATAAGACACTGCATATGACGAGATCAAATGGACCTAGAAAGACAGAATCAGACATGCAGGGACTTAAACAAAACAAGTTAGTGGAAACTTAAACCACTATTTGACAAATCTATGAAAGCAGAGTTATGTTTTTTAGGTTGTGCACTACAGCTGATTGACACATCACCCTGTTTCTAACAAGCAAGGAGAAAAAACAAACTAAATATCGGGCAGAGGCTCAGATATCTTCCGCATGGCAGGGGTGAATTCCCTTACAGTCACAAATCATGGGGCCTAATCTCACACCTCGCTGAGCATAATTATGCAGATGGGATCGAACTTTGATCATGGAGGGGCCGTCAGCAGCCTAACAGCTGGACATAATGCTCGCCTATTATTTCCCTTTATGGCATGCTGGGAGGGCAGATCAATAAGTGGGGACACGGTGAGAGTTTTAGTGACGAGCACTCCAATGAAAGTGAGCAGACTTTTTCTTTCAAAGACAATCTCTACATGAAATGGGCTCTCAAGTTAATGAAAATGTTGGGTGTCACTACGGAAGCCCAGCAGTTCATCACATTTGGTGTAGGGCCTTTGATGGATGTGTGCTATGTATTGTTTGCCGCTCGCATGGACGGTTCGTCATTGAGTTGCGGCAGCTGGCTTTTAATCTACTAAAATATAAGCTACTGGGACACAGGGGGAACTTTTTTGAAACATTGTACCACACAGAAAAAAGCCTCCCGGCACCCTAACTGGCAAGCTGTAGTGTTGCACAGGGGAGGGCTTGCGTGCATTGAGGGCAACGCTGTCTCGCAAATTTCATTCAATAAGTATGGCACTATAAAAACATCTTATTTGGACATTTTACAGTATGGACCACCTATTTTTTGTCGCCTTTTCTGAAGTTTTTGTCACTTTTGCTGACGCTTTCTTCGACGTTTTTGCTACTTTTATGACGATTTTTTGGCACTTTTTTGACTACACTTTTTTGCCACTTTTGTTTTACCTTTTTTTCAATGATGACTAAGGAACTTTGTCGCTGACTTTTGTTGGATCCAAACAAATGTGCATAAACTGATCTTGTACAAAAGAACACATGTGGCCAACCGTTACTCAGAGAGAAAAGACTCAGAGACCATGTGGTCTTTCAAACAAAGAAATCTTGGCCTAGGTGGAAAACCCACAGCCTTGTCACCAAACTCCCACAGGTCACCCCAAGGGAAAAGATCACAAAATGGCCGAATGACCACGAAGGAGTGGCCAAAGTGGTCAAAACTCTAAAAACTACAAGCTTGTAGTTCACACCTCTCAGAGATCTCTCTGAGACCTTTGGACACCTTTTATTATCGTCTTCTACTGCAACCCGTTGCTGAAGGGAGCACGCAAGTACAGCATACCCACTACATGTATATAGGCTTATATACATGGGCCAGAATCTGCCTTTGGGGAAGGGGGGGCATATCATAGTGGGGGGTCTGGGTGTCCTCCCCCAGGGAAGATTTGAGCGTCAAAGACTTCATTTCTTGTATTCTGACACACATTTATGCACCAATTTACAGTGGAAATACCTTTATTTAGCCTATGCGAAGAAGAAGAACAAAGAGATGATAACTCAAAATATATCCACAATATGGAAAGTATGTTGTTGGGGCAATTTTAAGTGGGTATATGGTAATCCTGGAACTTTCTTAGTGGGTATACCTGCGTATCACGTAGACTACACCACTGGGTGTGTTATGTTAGTAGCTACATAGGTCTGGTAAGCTCACTTCTTTCTAACTTTGTAGTCTTCAGCCCCAACCAAACGTATCAAACTTTGTGCGGCTCTAGTAGAGTATGGGACAGTATTTCAGTGTCTGGTTGTTGTTGGTGTGGTGGAGGTGGAGGTGGAGGTGAAGGTGCTACCTGGAGAAGTGCTGCTGCAGTGTCACCATCTGCCGCCCGCCCTGCTGAGACTCGGCCCTCTCCCTTTCGCCTGGATGTTGTTTGTTCTCCAGCCGGGGATTGTTGTTATGGATCGGTCTTGGTGGCGTAGCTGCAGGGGAGAGGGGTAAACACAGTTAGTCTGGCTGTTAATCTTGCATTTAATAATCCCACTGAAGATTTCAAAGAAACAGTACATCTGCTCACTTCCCTTTCCCTCTTCTAGAAAAGGAACAGCAGCCTCTCCTCTCCTCTCCTCTCGTCTCCTCTCCTCTCCTCTCTCCACTTTACACACTCGTCGTTTTGAATTAGCGTCCACATGTGTGTGGTTTCCCCACGGCTGACAGGGTGAGAGTCAGACAACCTCCCTACTCATGACATTTTAACAGAGCCTTGGGATAAACTGTCATTTTGAAACCAAATACCTGTATTTCTAAAAAATAAAGTATGCCATCATACTGCTTAAGGTAGCACATATTCAGGTGTTGTTAGTATTACAATGACCATATCACCTTGTGGCTTATCCTTTGGGTGTTTATTGTCTGAATATTACTGAAAAAAAAAGAAAGAAGCTGCGACACAAAATAAATTCATGTTCCAGCGTTCTGTTCTCACAGTAAATGTGAACTGAGAAAACATCATTTGTGTCAATAACTGTCAGCTGCACTCATCGGTCCTGATAAATCTGCATTAATGTAGTAAAGAGTTTTCAATGTGTCTCCATGAATTATTCTGTGCTCGTTAAATCCTTGCTTTGCATCAACTCAATGAAAATTTACATTTCGTGTCAGTGTGTGGCGGGATATGAAGAGGCCAGCGGAAGTGCCAATCAAAATGATAATGGTTCCCGGCCTATTTCAGAAATAGTTAGTAATAATAGGAGTTTTTCCATAGCCTGCTGTGGCACTAGCCTCCAGCCATAGGTCTGGGACTCAGTGAATCACTTCTACTCCACCATGCAGTGCTGCAGTACACGCAGGAAAGCAGTTGAATTACACGATGGTCTGTAACCGATTGCAAATTCTACAATTGCTGTATTACACCTGAATAGATTTTATTCATTCTGACACTTTGGTTTTAGTCCTGCTATTTTTGAATCATATTTACAGCAACGTCAATTTCAATTCACTTTCAAAGCACAGCTAAAGGGCCCTCCTGGACGTCCCTATGGTAGCTAAAACATGATTAAACTGAGAAAACATAATGAAGTGCAATTTAGGGTGCCTTTCCAGACCAGGCTAATGCATAAACTGAAGTCAAGCCAAAACATCTGGATCGCCCGCTGCTGGCTGGCTGCAATATGGGTCATGAGATCCGCCCCCTCCATCTTGGCGGATGGGACATGGGACAAACTAAAAAGTGAAAGTACACATCAAATAAATTTTTCCCAAATATGGTTTTAGAGTCTGGCTCCAAAACTACAAGATGGCAGCGCCCGTATCCGGGATATTTTGGCTTCACTTTTGTACAAATGGGAGGAAGTGGTGCCCTCTAGGAGGGTGCCCTTAAAATTAAAAAAACATGATGCAGGGTCAAATAAGCTGCCCGGCAGTACATGCTAGAAAACCTTCTGCATGCTGGTGCCCCACCCATCCAGCTGATGCCCCACCCATCCAGCTGGTGCCCCACCCATCCAGCTGGTGCCCCACCCATCCAGCTGGTGCCCCACCCATCCAGCTGGTGCCCTTATATTTTTTCCGCCCCCGCCCCTCAGACAGCCTGAATCCACCACTGTCAGAATGGTTGCTTTGCAGAAGGTCTACGACTGCCACCATGACTAGTATTACTACTACTACTGTGAACAGAATGCTGAATGAAAGGTAATGCAACATGATGTACTATACACGTGTGAACATATACACATATATACAGTACCTGCATAGTCACATGCATACACATCAATGTACTGTTTTGTACATACACATCTACATAGATACAAACAAGATGAAAAGAATAGAGACCAAACATTTCAATAGAAAGTTGACACTAAAAACTGGGATGAAACACTACAGTTCATACTTTTTAAGTAAAAGTACTAAAACATAGTACAGAAGAGACTCGCAACATAACTGTACAGCATGTAATCTGTTCTCTGGCCTTTAGAGATCAGTTGGCATTTTCAAAACAGTGAATGTCCCTCATTAACCGTAAATGGAGTTAAAATGCAGATTTGTCTATCTGTTTTTTTAGTTCAAACAGATGCGTAGTAGAACTCTGTCCACAGGGTCACACCTACCCATGTTCCTAATTAACATTATCCGATAATGAAGTATACTGAAATGTATTGGTCATTTTTCACCCACGCTTGGCTTCATCTCTTCTCTCTTTGCTTTGTGTGTGCAAGCCGAGACACCAGGGTTATGACAACAGGTCATTCAATTAACATCATTCATTGGATGCATTTAAATAAATCGAACCAGATCTGAGAACTGGTTTCAAGGTGAACATGTCAGTCATGGCAAAGTGACTGCTGTTGCAAAATTATTATTACAAAATGAAGACAATAGTAGTAAACTACCAGTGATCATCCTTCATGACAGGGACACATTTAAGGAACAACTATTTATCCGTTTTTTAACTCTTAAATTGATCTTTTTTCTTCTTTTAGAGAATGTACTTGGAGGGGGGTACTGGGTTGGCAGTAGCACAGTCTGTAGGGAGTTGGGTTGGGAACCAGAGGGTTGCTGGTTCAAGTCCCCACACGGACCAAAGTATGGCACCACCATACCTCCTGGGCACTGCCAAAGTGTTCTTGAGCAAGGCACCGAACAACCAACTGCTCGGGGCACCTTTCCACTCTGACATCTCTCCATTAGGCAAGTGCTTTACATAAAACATTAAAAGCAGTTAGAAATGAATACGAAATTAAAAAACAGATAGAATACAGGAATATAATTCACAATGCAGTACAATGAATTAAAAAAAGGCAACGTCTAAAAGATAGGTGTTCAGCCTTGATTTAAAAGAGCTGAGAGTTGTTTGTTCCAGATATGCGGAGCATAAAAACTGACCGCTGCTTCCCCCTTTTTGGTTCTGACTCTGGGGACAACAAGCAGACCTGTCCCAGAGACCCCCTGCATGTATAGATACTAAGCATGTGTGTGTAATTGAGGCCTGTGTGTAATCTGTGTAATAACATTGTAATTTCCCCTTGCGGGATTAATTAAGTATACATTATTACTTAGAGAATCTGATTTCCCTCTTGTTTGCCTGTCCTTTAACCCAGAAGCAGTATGCCAACACAGTGAATAATAACAGGTCTCCACTTAAGCTGATAAAAAGGAATTCAGTAATTTCATTCTCAAAGTCAAGGAAACCATTCAATCGTAAAAAAGAAAAACGTAGAAAGTACCAAAATTGAAATTTGAGGGAAGCATGTGAACTTTGAATCAGCACTGCCATCTAGTGATGTTTGTAGATTACTGCCAGAGTCACTGCACAGTTCAACATGTTCAACCTGTCCTCTCCGGCAGGTTGACACCAGGGGCTCCTTTTCTCTTTTGCATCATTACAATGCTCGAAACAACATTATCACAATACCAATCACAACAGGCAGTGGTGGAAACAAGTAACTAAATACATTTCCTCAAGTACAGTACTGTGCTCAAGTACAATTTCAGGTACCTTTACTTGAGTTTTTCCATTTTATGCCACACTACATTTTTGAGGCAAGTATCGTACTTTCTACTCCCCTACATTTATTTTATAACTTGAATTACTTTGCAGATTTCGATTTATAATCAAATAATACTTGATGTATTATTATAGATTTAGTTAGTAGCCTAATTAAAATGAGCTCCACCTTTACCAGCTGCAACATTGAAGTGATCAGCACATTTAATGCATCAAAAATTATAATTCCAATAATATAATAGACTTCATTTTGAATTGGGCCATTCTGCGCAATGAGAAGGCCTACTTTTACTGTTGGTACTTTAAGTATATTGGGATGCTAATGCTTTTGTACTTAAGTAACATTTTGAAGGACCTTTATTTGAATCAAAGTATTTCTACACTGTGGGGTAGGGCTACTCGATTATGGGAAAAATTCTAATCCCAATCATTTTTCTACTTTTACTTAGGCTACATTTACATTGCTACGTATTGGTTTAAAAACGAATATCTTTTGCTACGTTTCCCCCTCTCATTCCCCCTGCTCTGGCGTTTCAGAGCCCCTAAACCGGAGACAAAACACCTCAGACCCCGAAAAGTTCTTTTTCTACATTGTACCTGTAGTCAATGAAGTGATTGATTGCTGTTCAGACTGCAGAGATTTGGGGATGTTGGGCTTTGCAGAAGTAGGTTTACACCAGCAGATGGCAGAAACTGCTTGAAATTGAGGTCAGATCAGTTCAACAAGAAGGGAATTACACTCAACCATTTGGATTAAAATGACATGATATATTTAGGAGTACATTTATTTACAGTTACAGTTGTAAAGGCCTTGTTACATGTTATATGTAGCACAACCACTCCTGCACTGATTGATTTGATCTTGTTGGGTAACTAAAAAACATGCGGATTGTTTCAAATTATTAAGGATTAAAGACACACAATTTAACATGCTAATTTGTAAAATGTAGAGGTGCTGCTGGGAGGATTTTGTGAAGTCAGGCCAGCTGTTTCCACCTGCTTCCACTGTTTATGCTAAGCTAAGCTAAATACCTGCAAGCTCTAGCTTCACTTTTGATGTACAGACATGAGAGTGATATCAATCATCTCTAATTCATCTTTAATTTAACGCACAACTCTAACATAACTGCTGGCCCTGGTCCGTCTCCTTTGGGTTAAAAGGGCCAGAACTGACACTGAAACACACACGCATACCTCTAATATACTACTAATACTAATCATAACACTAAAAAAGAAACATTACAGTTTGCCTCTGAATGTGGACAGACCTCAGGTCATGAGGCAGTTTGTTCCAAAGAGCAGGACCAAAGTAACCAAATACCAACGAGTGCTAAACAAATGATTAGGGTAGGTCCCTGTATGAAAACACCTGTCAATCAATTTGGGAGTGATAGCAGGTTTAAATCTTGTGTTTAGAATTTTGTTTACATTTGGACTACAGTTTTCCAGCACATGAATAGGCCTTTTTCACAGCAGACAATTCTGACTTAGCATAGCAGGAAAATCCCAGGTAAATAATAATAATCTGCACTTGCAGGGTTATTGCGCATTTGGGATCAATGTCATGGCTTACTGGGGCACTTCATGGAATGCAGTCAATAACGCCATTAGCTCTGTATAGCCTGAGCTATCAAATACTGGCCAGAAAAATTCAACCTTTTCGCAAAATAAAAAAAAAAAAACACATTTTGATATTTTTTTTGCATATGATATCTTTTTTGTATCATATTTGATACGTTAGGCATTTATGGTAATTCATTGATCACAAAACATGTCATTTTCTTAGGAAACAAATACATAAATGATGAATTGCATTAAGAGTCTATTCATTCATCATCTCCCCCTAACTGCATCATGTCACTTGAATTGCCATCCATACTCATTCTAAAGCTGCAGACACACCGACCAGATGGCCGACCCTCGCCAGAAAAGGCAGTTGGGCTGATCAGTCTCCCCAAGTTGGTCTAAAAAGTGCCTCAGAACACACCAAAGTGACGAGACGTAATACGTCTCCATAACAGCAGGCGGCGCTAATCTGTATTGTCACCCAAAAATGAAAACCGGCAGCTGATTGGACGAACGCATCACGTGGGTCTGGTTTCTCCGGAAATTCAAAGCCAGACTGTCATGGCGGCTTGTTCAGAGTACGATCTCATATTGTACTAAAATAGTTCACTGAAACGTGTTTCTGAAAACATTTTAAGAGAGAAATAGGCCGTGTAGTTGCTGAATCTGTCTTCATTTCAGATCAACAAAGGTCAGTTTAAAAGATTTTCATCAGATTTTGAGAGACTGTAGTCACGCTCATTCCGCTCCCCGTTTCTGGGTCAGCTCTCCACCAATCAGATGGGTCATTTGAGTCCGACTGCCGGCAGTGCCGCCCCACCGATTATACATGTCAAACCGGCCAAAATGAAGGACGACGGCCCCTCGGACGGACGACGGCACGGAACGCACCGAACAGACTCGAGTCACTGACCTCGCCAGACTGTCCAACGGCTGATTATCGGCTTGGTGTGGCAGCGCCTTAAGGGCATCTGATCTGACAATGTACTTTTTTGCTATCTGAAAATCCACAAAAACAAATAAGATCAAAGCACATCCTGTAAATGCCCAAGGTGTCTAGTTTGTATGCATGAATGAATACAATTGGGCTCACTGAATCTACAAGAGTCTCAGCTTTCACGTCATACCCAATTTATGCAACTCCAAGACTATTTAGGGACGCCAGTGTGCTGAAATATTCAAATACACAATTTTTAGAATAGGAGAAAATAAGACATTTGTACTGCATGAGAAAACCTGCATGTTTTTTTTTTGCCCCAAACGGCATGTGATTAGCAGGAAGTGCATGTCTGTAAAGGGCTAATCTCACATTGCCAGACCTTCCTCCACAGCACTGTGGAGGAGGGTCTGGCTAGTCCACACAGCATTCCTTTAGCTGTGTAAATATCTAACATTGGCAAAAGAACATTAATAAATTATTCAAATATAACTTTTCATCCATCCACGCGATGTTCACTACGCGTTCAAACGAGGCCACGCCCTTTTAGGAGACAGGAAGTGTGGACCGTTTCATACTATTGCCGCTGCTTGAAATGCGCTATCTTTAGTATAAAGGATCTTTGATGAAACGTCGTGGATATAGAATAGTAAAGGGGAGACTCGTGGGATCCCTTTGAAAATGTCCATGCCAGTTTTTCCCCCACCAATATTTAGCTTTAGCATTACTTAGCTCCCTTCCTGGCAAGTTGGCATGGCGTGGTTATTGGATTCTTTACATCGTAGTTTTACGGCATAGCACTACCTTGGCTGAATGAATATGAAAATGGATAAAAATGGCCTAGTTTCACAGGCTCAGTATCACATTTGATACATAGGCTACATTTTCAACACGATTTTACTATAAAATATGATACAGATGGCATTATACCTTCTTCAGTTGGTATAATGCCATCTTAGGGTAGGGTCTTAGGTGCCTCAAGGGGCGGTAACCCACGAACACCGTGGTGGACACCGGTGGTCAGGGAAGCCGTCCGACTGAAGAAGAAGTCTTTCCGGGATATGTTATCCCAGACGACTCCGGAGGCAGTTGCAAGGTACCGAAGGGCCCGAAGGGCTGCAGCCTCTGCCGTGAAAGAGGCAAAGCAGCGTGTGTGGGAGAAGTTCGGAGAAGACATGGAGAAGGACTTTCGGTCGGCACCAAGGTACTTCTGGAAAACTCGCCACCTCAGGAGGGGGCAGCGGGGAACCATCCAAGCTGTGTACAGTAAGGATGGGACGCTGTTGACCTCAACTGAGGAGGTAATAGGGCGGTGGAAGGAGCACTTTGAGGAACTCCTAAATCCGACTAATACGCCCTCTATGGTAGAGGCAGAGCTGGAGGATGAGGGGGGATTGGCATCAATTTCCCTGGTGGAGGTTGCTGAGGTAGTTAAACAACTCCACAGTGGCAAAGCCCCAGGAATTGATGAGATCCGTCCAGAAATGCTTAAAGCTCTGGGTGTGGAGGGGTTGTCTTGGTTGACACGCCTCTTCAACATTGCGTGGAAGTCTGGGACGGTGCCTAAGGAGTGGCAGACCGGGGTGGTGGTTTCCCTTTTTAAAAAGGGGGTGTGTGCCAATTACAGGGTATCACACTTCTCAGCCTCCCCGGTAAAGTCTACTCCAAGGTGCTGGAAAGGAGGGTTCGGTCGATAGTCGAATCTCAGGTTGAAGAGGAACAATGCGGATTCCGTCCCTGGTCGTGGAACAACGGACCAGATCTTTACTCGCAAGGATCCTGGAGGGAGCCTGGGAGTATGCCCAACCAGCCTACATGTGTTTTGTGGATCTGGAGAAGGCGTATGACCGGGTGCCCGGGAGATACTGTGGGAGGTGCTGCGGGAGTACGGGGGTGAGGGGGTCCCTTCTCAGGGCCATCCAATCTCTGTACGACCAAAGCGAGAGCTGTGTCCGGGTTCTCGGCAGTAAGTCGGACTCGTTTCAGGTGAGAGTTGGCCTCCGCCAGGGCTGCGCTTTGTCACCAATCCTGTTTGTAGTATTTATGGACAGAATATCGAGGCGTAGTCGGGGTGGAGAGGGGTTGCAGTTCGGTGGGCTGGGGATCTCATCGCTGCTTTTTGCAGATGATGTGGTCCTGATGGCATCATCGGCCTGTGACCTTCAGCACTCACTGGATCGGTTCGCAGCCGAGTGTGAAGCGGCTGGGATGAGGATCAGCACCTCTAAATCGGAGGCCATGGTTCTCAGCAGGAAACCGATGGAGTGCCTTCTCCAGGTAGGGAATGAGTCCTTACCCCAAGTGAAGGAGTTCAAGTACCTTTGGGTCTTGTTCGCGAGTGAGGGGACAATGGAGCAGGAGATTGGTCGGAGAATCGGCACAGCAGGTGCGGTATTACATTCAATTTATCGCACCGTTGTGACGAAAAGAGAGCTGAGCCAGAAGGCAAAGCTCTCAATCTACCGGTCAGTTTTTGTTCCTACCCTCACCTATGGTCATGAAGGCTGGGTCATGACCGAAAGAACAAGATCCAGGGTACAAGCGGCCGAAATGGGTTTCCTCAGGAGGGTAGCTGGCGTCTCCCTTAGAGATAGGGTGAGAAGCTCAGTTATCCGTGAGGAGCTCGGAGTAGAGCCGCTGCTCCTTTGCGTCGAAAGGAGCCAGTTGAGGTGGTTCGGGCATCTGGTAAGGATGCCCCTGGGCGCCTCCCTAGGGAGGTGTTCCAGGCACGTCCAGCTGGGAGGAGGCCTCGGGGAGACCCAGGACTAGGTGGAGGGATTATATCTCTAACCTGGCCTGGGAACGCCTCGGGATCCCCCAGTCGGAGCTGGTTAATGTGGCCCGGGAAAGGGAAGTTTGGGGTCCCCTGCTGGAGCTGCTACCCCCGCGACCCGACCGGGGATGAAGATGGATGGATGGATGGATGGATGGCATTATACCTGTGTTATGCCTGCCATGACATTTAAAAAATGTCTGCTGTGAAAAAAGGCCACTTTTTGACCTTATTTTGACAAAATAGAGCCATCTCGTTCTGCTCACAACACAAAGTATAGTCTCAAATTGAAATTGGCCAAAAGTTATTGTCCTGCTGTGTGGCCATTGGTCTTCAGACTTTTTGTGTCAGTGTGACAGTATGTCTGTAGTTGTCTTTATTCCAGTGTCATATATATTTCTTGAGGATTTGGGGTTTTCTGTTCATATTCCTCGTTTCATTCATTCTTATTTTGAGTTTTCTGTGCTTGCCCTGTGTGTTCCCTTGATGGTTACCTGTAGCCCTACACGTCTTTCCCTTGTACACCTGTTTTGTGTATAGTTTGCTCTTCGGTTCCTGTGTCCTGCCCTTTGCTGTGCTGCCTGCTTTCAGGTCCAAACCTGCACCAACCTTGACAATGCTGAACGTATGTTTCCCATATAGTGTGGTTACACTTCTAAATGTGGAATTCTTTAGAGATACAAGCTTTGCATCTGATGGCCCTATGTGACCACATGTATTTCTGTCTGGACTCACAACACTTTTAAACACTCTCTTTAAATGTTCTTCTTTTTTTCTTTTTTTACATAAGTTAGCCAGTAGATGGAGTTCTTCATTCATTTTCCTCAGTAGCTTTGCCTCCTGATGTTCCTATGTGTCTGTTTTCCTTACAGCCAGAGAAGAATCAGGAGAAAATGCACCTGCCTGCCAGACAGATTACACCTCAAGTCAGAGATGTTGGTTTAGTCAGCTGAGTCATAAATGAGTCATGTGACATTGTCTTCACAAATCTATTTTGGAAGGACAAATGCGTCACTCCTCAGACCTGTTAAACAAAAAGGGATCCAAAGTGTTTCTAATTTCTATTTGTCAAACAAATCTTAGCTGAAAAATATACAAATGTTAACCGACAAACGATTTTCTTAAAATATGTATTTTCTAGGTTAGAAAATGATTTTTAATCAAATCATCAATTGCTGATTTTGTACTGTGAATCATGAAAGAGTAGCTGTCTCATTCCTCAAATGAAAAATAAGAAATAAGACCTTGGAAATATACCCATGTTGTTAAAAATGAAGAACGCTTCAAGGCCCAAAAAGCCTTTATTTAGATGGCTGTTTCATGATGAAATTACTAGTACGTGTTAAAATAGAGTTAACAACCCACGCACTGTGTCACAAACAGCCTTCCTCAGGGTCATGGTGATGTTGTTTCTATAGATCAACCTCTTCTATGTGTCCCTGGGGATGTATGAGAGCGTCAAGTACACATTCACACTGCACACACAATGCTACAACAGGCTACTGTAAACGCACGGCATTATGGGCCCATCACACTGAAGGCTCTCTATTCTTAGACTTCATCCTCTTTTAATAGACACAGTGACAAGCAGTTCTCTGGACAAGATCTCACCAGTGTACTAATTTATAATAATACTGTTGGTATTAATACTTTACCAACAGAGGTCAGTTTTGTTTTCACTACGCACAAACAGTACACCGTTTCATTCATTCACACATCTCCACTGGGGAGGGAAATAAAGACTTTCCCTCACAGTAGAGATATAAGTAAAGGATTTAGGCAGTGATCCATGGAGTATTCAGACAAGAAAATCACAGTTTATAAATACTACAGTATGAAATAATGTGCATATACAGTATATACAGTATAATTCATGTTAGCTGTCAAATAAATGTAGTGGAGTAAAAAGTATATTTCCATGAATGTAGTTCATGGAAGTGTAGTTTGTAGTCCAAAGTAGCATAAAATGGAAAGTACCTCAAAACTAAGTACAGCCTACTTTTGACATCTCGATTTAGATGACGAAACTGCTTTCTGCTGACAAAAGCTCAAGCAAATAGACAAATAAAATGAAGAAAGAAAATCTTGCAAATACAGAAATTACAAGCAAATATCAGAGGTGTTCATGGGACTAACATTCTCTTCTAAAACTTCTTTGCAGCAGACCTTTTTGACTTTTCATAGCAGGAAAAGCACGGGGGTTACTAATAACATTAACAATGGCTCTGTTCTATTCAAGAGTCCTAGTAAGCCATGACTTAAGGCGGATTTATCGGAGCTGCCCACTTTGAGCTTCAGTTTGGCTCTTCAGAGACCTATGGGTTTGGTGCTGTTGTACCATTGTATGTGTACAGAGACCTATTCCAAAAAAAGTGTATCTGGCAACATGCACCATAACCCCATGGTTATGGTGCATGTTGCCAAATACACTGCACAGAAAACACCGGTAGTTGAGCTTTAGAGGTGTTGGTGTATTTCCTTTCCCCCTGCCTCCAGTCTTTACGCTAAGCTAGGCTAACACAAGACATGAGCTAGATATCCATCTTATCATCTCATTCATAGAAAGACAGCAGCAACAGATAAGCCGCCCTCTATAAAATGTTGCTGTTGTATTCATATGCAGCGTTAAATGTGACGTATGTGTAGTCAAAGCGGCGAAGACCTTGTCTAACTTGGCTTTGTGTTTTCTTCCTGTTATTAGCCGTGCATTGAGCTCTCCGAGGCACCGTGTAAAACCTTTGAAGACAGGTTCTTCTATATTTAGACATTCTAAATAAGTGATAAAGAGAGGGGCACTTTGCAATCCAGTCCAGCAATATTATCCACTTAACAAATTCAAATACTCTAAACTGCTTTGTGTCGGATTTAGCGGCATCTAACGGGGGAGGTTTGCAACCAAATGAATACCCCTCCGCTTACCCTTTCCTTTCCAAGCGTTAAGTGGAACCTACGGTTGGCCTTCAGGTAACAAACAAACATTAAGGGTCATTCTTAGATAATGGAACACAACGACTCTTTGTTTCATACACTATTGAAAACATATGAATATTATATTCCATTTCTTCCAATAGATCCCTTTAAATCCTACACACTGATCCTTCAAGTCTCCTGCAAAGCAATTTATCTTATAGCTTTATATTTGCATTGTTGTCTACAGTCTAAACATGACATGAATCATTGTTACAAAGAACTGTTATCCTGACCACAGCCCTTCCCTTACATGACATTATTCAGTCCACATTAGAGCCCTTACATATCCTAATGCACTATGAGAACTGTTCATGTTTCTCTACGTCAGTGTAACAGAGACAACAGGTTGACATTTATTGCACTTTTCAATCACAATGACTCCAACACCGAACAAAGCTAGAGTGTGTGTACTTGGGGACCTTTCAGAGAGGAAAGCACTCCAGAGTAAATAGTGTAATTACACGTCTTCCTTTTGGGTTGGGTGAGAGGGTAAATTGGTGTAATCAAGGCAGCAGTTCAGCCTCTGGCATTGATGTTGGAATGAATTAGGACAGGGCCTAGCTGAGATTTTGCCCCCCTGGGTATTTAATGAATACATACTTCTCCCCCAAATCACATCCTGCTGATATACTGGCGAGCCAGTCTTATGACTGTACAATACCACTCACACTAGGAAATGAGTAGTGCAGGAAATGTAGCTTTAACAGGGAACTGTGTGTATATGTACACTTGTAAACATCCATCTGTGCATTACATTACTTCTGTTATAGTTTTTATCCTTCACTTAAATAGGTTTCCATTAGTGCAGCCAGAGAACCATCAGTATGTTGTGTAGATATGAAACCTATATTATTTCATGGATTTCTGTCTTTCTGTACCGTTTAGCTCTATGCACTGCTACCTCTCATATACAGAAGGCTTCTACAATTTGAATGTATTACTTTTTAGATTTATTTTTGTAATTATTAGATTTTCCCTTTTTTATGGTCATGGACTGTTTTTGGTCTAATGCAGTGGTACTAAAGTGGTAGTTGGAAGTGTGCAGTGTTTATGAAATATAGCTCCTTATCTGTGCAAACTTGAAAACAATTGGCCTGTACATTTGTAATTCTCTTACTTTAAATATAAAAATGTCATTATCAATGACAGAAAACTGCAAATTGTAGCACTTGGTTAAAAACAAAAATCTAGGTTTTCTTTCCATTGTGGTCCCCCCGCTGTACAGTACATGTGTATGGCATTTAAAAGCATAAATTAGGGATGCAAACTCATCAGGGGTGAAAAAAGGTGACAAAGATGTGGCTCAAGAATGGTCTAAATATTAGCTTCAGAATGTGGATTTACAGTCAATTTTAGCATTAGGATATATGGAAAAACTCACCCTAGAGTAAATGTTATTACTTTATTATTATTGCCACCCATCTTGCAGTTACTCACACAACTTGGTCATGACATAAACAGAACGTCTCAATTAAAAGGTGGTTTTTGCTTGTTACAGCTATTGCAACTGCTGTTTGGTCAATTAAAAGAATATGGCTTTGATATGACGCTTACAAATTAACTTCCCAATCACTACAATCTATCACATGGTCATTTCAATTCAGCTTCTGTCATTTTCAGTGAGCTTGGCATTTGTTGCCTTCTGAAGCGACATAATTAGGCTTCTCATAAGTAACGTAGGTCCATTTTAGCTAAATGTCTACACCGTTGTCTAATTAAATTAGTCTCATGTTCCAAAAACAAATCCAAAATCAAATTGTTTAAACACGTCATGGTTATGACAGTAATAGTCTTGCTAATATTATCTTAGCATAAAGAAAATGCAACCATCAGTGGCTGAAGTTAACGCTAAATAAGTTGTTGCTTTGACTGAGGAGCTCAGCTTATGTTATAATCACCGGCAAAACGGTAACGTTAGTAAAGGTAAACCATAAACGAGTTGGCTAGTCCCAGAGCATTAAAGTCAGGGGATAACCAAAGTTAGAGGGATTCACTTAGCTAATCAGCGGTCCGCGCTAGCTTGTTTCAAGCTACAAACACATTCAATTAGCATGAAAACATGTCCCAGAGAACGATCGAGTGGGTACACATCTGTTATTAACCCCTAGGTTCGCTTTTTGCGCCGGAATTGTCCTTTAACAGGGAACCAAGACCAACATTTGATGCCAATCCATAACATAGATGTTGAGATAATCATTTGTCATCCTCTAGGGACCTTGAATATCTATAGCAAATTTCATGACAGTCCATCCAATACTTTTATATATATTTTTATCTTACAAATGCCAATCTCATTGTGGCAAGAAGAAAGATCAAGAGATCACAAAAGTCAGTGGGCGTCATCCTCTGGGGACCATGAATGTCTGTATAACACTTATTAGCAATCCATCCAATAGTAGATATGTTAGTCTGGACCAAAGTGGTGGACTTACAGACAGAACAACATTGCAATCCCTAGAGCCACGCCGTTAGCATGACTGAAAGGATAGGTTCAATACCAGAGTATGTGCAGCACAAAAACAACACACATATCTATAATAACATATCTGTCACTATTTAAAAGCCAAGAATACTCAGAATTCATAAAAGACAGATTTGCTAACCCAGAGTATGCACAGATAAAATAACAACAACAAAAAATGTACTTACAATAATGCTATAGCTGAAATGACTAATATCATGAGCAACCAGTGAGGTGATAGATTGGTCCAAGTCACAGTGTTCCTTAAAAGATATCTTACACCCCTGTAGCTTGTAGCTGATGGAGAAATACTAAAATGTCCAAATAACTACATAATAAACAAACTAATTGTGCCACAAACATACCCATCTAATTCAGTCCAGTATTTAAAAAGGTTTTAATTTATCTGGTAAACATGTAAAATGAATGCATCCCTCTCTCCTTTCATTAGCACTCTCCTTTCATTAGGACTCCATAAATAGTCCTTGAGATGAGATATTTTTAGCACAAGGCTATTTTTTTTATGCGTCCTTGATGTTGGAAAGGTTCTAACTCACTGTAATGCTGTTACCATTCTGTCGTTCGCAGTCTCTAATCTGGATCAGCAGCAAATCTTTATGAACAATCAAGTTTAATCTTTGATGAAGAGCTATTTATTACAGATTTGTTTTATTTATTCAGGGAATGATTCAGCTCTTTCTCAGCCCAACCGTGCTGAACACTCAAATTAGACTTGAACCCATATGATAGAGGCAGTCAATACTAATATTGATAGTTTTAGAGTAGCTTTATCAGTAGAATATGTTTCGTGCTGTTTTTTTTTTGATGCCACAGAATAGCAACACTTAATATTTCATCAATTGTTCTCGTGTCGTTTTGGCAAGCCTACTAAAACAGTATTTTCTGACCAATAATTTTGAATATTGGATGTAGCAACTTTTTGCCAACATATTAGCAATAACAATGCACATGTCAGGCTAGTATCTATCAGCTTGTTGTGTAGCTTTTCTTTCCTCAAGTGGCCTGAAAAACAACAGTTTTTTACAACAAACGCAGGTGTTTCTAATACCATTAACGATGGCTGTTGTATTAACGTGTCCCAGTTAGCCATGACATTGTGACAGTGAGCAGCTTGAACAGTACCAAATGTGCTGTTTTTGTGTTTTAACACATGAAAGCATATACATTGTATGATTTTAAGAAACAAACGTTATGGTTATCAGCTGTATATTCAGCAGTTTTTGGCCACTTGGGAGCAGAAAAACATCAAGTAAACACACAGCTAACACATACCTGCTAAAAGTGCTAGCAAACAATTGACCATTTCCATATCAAGCAGACACAGAGCAAATATTAAGAGTGGAATGGTGTTTTAAGTCACCTGACAAATCTAAGTACAAAAGCAATTCTTCTAGCTCTGGTTTGGTCTCCACCAATCTCGGAACCCTTCGGCTGATTTAGCTTCTGGGGGCAACAGCCAATATTTTTGAGGTTCAGCCAGGTGTAGCCAGCGTAAATCCGGACCAAGACTCTAATGTGATTGTTCAATACTACTGGGACTACAAATGAAAACCAGAATGCTTCCAATACTAAAACCGTGTCCCATTGCCTACAGATTCTGCATTCATTTGCAGATGCCTGTTTATAGAGATTATAACTTTTAGGAAAAATATCTTGGTGTTCATCTTTAAAGATGCTCAACTTCCTTTACCAGCTAGTTGCAAAGGTAGTCTGCCATTTGGTGTTGGCAGTGGGTTTATCTGATCTTTTTTGTTGGAATGGCTATGAAAAAGAGGTTGATAAGAGCTCAGACCATACTGTATATTTGCATACCTTAACACCAAAGCAAGTAAAGCAGAACAACAAGGTCCCCCTTTGAAATCATACAGAGTAATTTGAGTCTATGTTCATTTCAAAATTATTGATTTATACAGGTCTAAGGACTTCTCTACAATGGATTCTGAAAGAGCTCATTACACAGTCTTTAACCCAGTATGGAGACTCCAGCAACAGCCCTCCCTGTCCAAACCTTTTTATTAACCTTAAGGCTACAACTGACCCCTTTTATGCGGCTGCACAATGCCATCATCCAGCCTCCCAATCGAATGCATGAGACTAGCTGCTTCAATGCACCAAACATGGAATAGATGCAGCAACAGACAATGGTTATCCCCTTGCCCTGAGCTACTGTACATTCATTCCTGTTTAAAGGCCTTTTTCTACATCGAGGTCAGGTCAGACCTGTTTCTACGATACTTGTCAGATGTCCCCTTCAAAGTGGCAATTGACTCCTCATTATCTTCGTATGGTGACGAGATAAGTGACAAGTCAGATTCTTCTTTGGTAATTATTTGCCAAGAGGGACAGGGTCTAGTTTTTCACTGTAATTCACAGCTCTCTGTTGAGCCACTTCTGCTTTTAACTCTTTCTGCTGGAGTTCTCTGTTGAGCTACAGAACCAGTGATTACCAGTCTGTTACAGTGGTGACCACTGGAACCACTGCTGTTTCTATTACTGTCATCAGAACTACACTTACACAAATTGTTAACTACAGATCTTTTGGTGACTACAGGACGATTCGTTAGATGATTTGTAGACCACTTCTTGAGATGCTGTGTAAAATTATTCTCTAAGTGGAGCTATGTTTGACAGGACATGATTGGGGAAGGCATATTTAGAACCACACAAAAAAACTAATTGTCCCGCTGTGTGGAGGTGAGCAAGGAGCCTGGGTTCGAATATTTCTCTCTAGCAGCCCAGTTTTTTTTTGTTTTTTTTAAATTATGTTCCTATACAACTAAACTGCATTATCAATTACATTTGAAGGGAAAAGTTTTTGAAGTATTACAAATATGTTTCTGATCAAAGTCCGCGCAGGAAGTAGGGGTGGGTGGATGGGTTGAACAAACAGGACTTTCACCCAGGAGATAGTCTCGCATTACCACAGCGCTGCGGAGGAAGGTCTGGCAATATGAGCATATACTTCTGGATAGGAGAAAAAACGGTCAGGTGTTGTTTGCATTTCTTTAAACCAATCACAATAGTCCTGAGCAGCGCTAAGCTCCGGACGCAGCGATGGTGGCTCTGCAAAACTGTTTCGGAAAGGAACTTGTTTTGGTGGAACTATTGCACCCCGCAAAAGAAAACGCCACGTACAATATTAACACAGTACAGTAATATGAGCTAAATAACTTAGCTGGATACATGGTTAAACGTCATTTGCTCTTACCAGTGTATCGCCTATGTATTTTGTCCATAGCAAATCCCCACCAATTGCTCCCAAAATGTCCCAGTTAAGAGAGTAAATGCCCATAAACACATTCTTTGTAAATCTTTACAATTATTCCCCGAAAGAACCAAGCAGGCCTGCCTTGTTGCACAATCCAAATTGCCTTTAAAACTTGCCATTTTCAGCGTGTAACATTGCGCTAAATCGGTAAATGAACCGTCGCCGATCCAGACTACCCAGGTGACCGCCGTTTGTGTGAAACCAAAACCAAAAAGTCAACTTATTTTAGCTTGCATCACATACTTACGTCCCTATTTCAGCCTAAACCAAACCTTTTCCTAAACCTTATCAACCTAAGTAGTTTTGCTTCAATTCATAACCACGTTTAAAACTGCGACCCTTTCACAACTTGTGCCTGTCATTGGTACGAGGATATGTAAAAATATATTGATATATAATATCTTTCCTGCAAAACATAATTTGAATGCAATTAAGAATGCAGTTTAGTTGTATGGAAACATACATCTTTAGGAGACAGGGTTGCTCTAACTTTCTTTTTTCAGTCTTAACACAACTACTTCCGTCACATCTCACGTGAACAACCGAGTGCACGAATATCAATGAAAATAAGATAAATGTCTATCTTTAAATGTGTGCTGTTATCCCTATATTTATACGGTGTCACGTCCCTCCCCTCTCAATGACACACAGCTTTTCACCCTTTACAATGTCGCAGTTTGGAACGACTATAAACACTTCTGATTTCTTTTCTAGCATAACCCGGCCTTAAGTGTGAACCCGCTACTTATGCGCAATACATTACACATAAAACAACCTACCTTCAGCAGATTTACAATCCACTGTGATATATTCAACCTTTATTAGTCACATAACCTCACTGGAATTCTCAAGCTACTAAATCAACATCCAAGGGAAAACGTGAAATATGGAATTGCAAGTAAAAGGACTGAAGTCAGCATCCTACATTCACCATCATAAGACGTGTGTAATTTCTAAATGAGATGAGACAGTTGTGCTCTTTGGTAACCTATTGACCTCTGTCTGATCTCTGGTCAAAGTGTCTGATCTCTGGTCAAATGACAGCATCTACTTTTTTCTTGTGGTAGTAGACATGCTCATATGTGATGTGTCTTATTGACTTCTTTAAAGATGCTGGATTAATTTAAAATGGATTACCTGAACTGCACTGACCAGACTGAAGAGGAGGTGACTGGGCTGAATTTGTCATTATTAGACTGGTTCAGATGTAGTCTCGCTTTGCAAGACCTTTCTCCACAGTGCTGCGGAGGTCCACACAGCATTTCGGGATGGGAGGAAAACATGCTCTGGTTTATTGGCATTTCTTTAAACCAATCACAATCGTCTTGGGCGGTGCTAGGCATTGGGAAAAGCCGCAGTGCCGCTGCAAAATAGCCTCGGGAAGGCACTGGTTTTGGTGGAACATGTGTACGTTCAAAAGTTGTTTTAGTCATGCAACAGAAAACTCAGATTGGACAGCGGAGCAATCCTGGTAGTGGAACACCAAGGATATAGACTAGTTCAGATGGGATCCAGCTGAATGAAATCGCTTTCTCTCTCCCAGTGTGAAGGAACACATTTTTAATGTCCATTTTTCCCTCCGAGCAGAATGAAGCCAAATGCTTTCAGAAACCAAAAGGACTTTAATACATTTTTTATTCAGGTCCTGTCTGCCTGTGCCATCCTAGCCTACTTTCCTCTGTACTTTGGGGGAAGAGCAGTTACTTGTTGCTCACCATGTTATTTCTCAGGTCATATATTATAAATGGAGCTATTCTGCATAGTGCAGGCATACTATATGGCAAAGGCTGCGATTTGGTCACGTGACTCGCAAGAGCAAAGCAGTCTGCACTCCACAGAGAAAGCATCAACTTGGCACGCTAACGCTACGCCGTACCTTGACCTGTTGTGCAATGGCCTCCGGCTCTACAGAAACTTTAGTTCCAAATAGGAACAGTATGTCACTTGTGTGGGACTATTTTGGTTTAAAAAAAGAAAATGATGCGCAGCTTCAGGTATTGTGCAAAACCTGTCTTGCTAACGTTGCTACCTCACGGGGTAACACTACGAACCTGTATCAGCACTTAAAAAAAAAAAAAAGACAAGCCATCTACGACAGTTGCATGGCTAAGGCCCTGTTTACACGTACATGTTTTTTTTGAAAAACGGAGCCATTTCCCTTCGTTTGTGCCCTTCGTTCACACGCAAACGGAGAATCCGCCTCTGAAAACGAGTCTTTCTAAAACCTTCGGCCGGAGTGGAGATTTTGGAAAACTTTGTTTGCACGTTTGCATGTAAACTAAGATAAACAGAGGTTTAGGCAGCCGAGGAAGTGAGGAAGAGGAGAGAGGAAGTGATTCGTTGCTATTTTCGGGATTCTGATTGGCTAACGTGGGCTTGAGCTTCTCGTTACACTGCCACCTACAGGTTTGGCATGCTCTTGACGGCATATATACACGGGTGCGTGTAAAAGAACACTTCTCTGAAAACTGACAGCTGTGCACGATGTTATTTTTGAAAACAGAGAGGTTGAAATGTCCGTCAATGTAGCATAAGATGCCGAACACCAGTTTGTCAAGTAAGCAAAATACCACCCGACAGGCATCACTCACCGAAATGTTTGAAAGCGTAACGTTAACTCCGTACGAACGTACTTTAAAACGGAACGAGGAAATTACTCAAGCAGTAACGGAGTTTATTGCCAAAGACATGATGCCCCTTAGTACGGTCACCAAGCCTGGGTTCACGGCTACAACACAGAGCGTCTGTTTAGCACCGGAGGGAATATAACTTATTTATATAGCGCCTTTAATGAAACCATATGAGGGTTTCTGCCACGGAATCAGAGAGTGATGGCCGGAGTCTGGAGATGTTTTTTAAGATGAATAAAGGCGGATTTGGTGATAGATTTGATGCGAGTATGAAGTACATTGACCCGAGCTGGAGTTGCTAATGGTGAGAAATTTCTTCCTGTGTGATCAGCATCACTATGGCTGGTAATGACATACTCGCTGCACTTTAGTCTGCGTTGTGTGTTGCTGTTACTGACTAGAGATTATTACGATTAATATTTAGAAAATAATGTTCGGACAGTGATTACATTTAACTTTGAGTTACCTAAATATTTTCAAAGAGGTACAGGCAGATATTTCTCTCCTTTTATTTTCTGCATTTTTGTTTTGTTACTGACTGGAGATAGTAATATATATATATATATACTATATTTTTACTTATTTAACTGTCTAGTAAAGTTCAAAGACAGTGTTTAAAAAGTGCAATCTACATGTTTACATATGTTTATTACAGTAAATAATAATCTAAATACTACCAAGTGTGGTAAAGCCACATATTTGTTTTTATATTTCTGCAATCTGCACTTTAGTTTGTGTGATTTGTTTCTGACTTTCATATGAATGTTTACACCAGGCTTGGTCAGTGCTCAGTATACTACTGGGACTGAAGTAGTTAAATAAAAGATGATATTCATATAAATTCATACATCACCTAATTTCATCATCACATCCAGGCCTGGCCTCCAGGAAAGAACAGTTTGTTTAATATATCTAATCTTGTGTTGTTCATACTATACAATGATGTATTGTTTGTCTTTGTTGAATTATACAGAAGACAAAGAGCTTGAAAAATAATCGCATATTAAATTGCAATGGCAATATTGGTGAAAAAAAAAATCGCAATTAAGATTATTTTCCAAAATCGTTCAGACCTATATGAAACGGTTTTGAACCCTCTGGAAGAGGAAGGGATTTCTAATGTATTCATACAACACACAGGCACGTGCACACACAAAATCCATCAGCCTTGACATTCGAGCGTCAAGGCAATTCAGAGCAGTGCATCCTTACCCTGGCCAGTGGTTGTGTGTATCCACGGAGACAGATGTCAGCAGAGGCAGCGGGCTGAGCGGTCTCTGCCGAGGTGTGGAGCATTCCTTGTGCGCATCACATTCACAGACCACCGGAGGAGCAATGCACAGTGAAGAGCCAGGACTCCATGATCTGGGTCGGCTGCGCAGGAGCCATCCTCATGGGGAAGAAGGTATCAACACAGAGGGGAGTGCAGTCGTCACAGGCCCACATGGATCCTAGCATCCAGCCACGGTCGCATCCTCCGTCTGCAGTTGTTTTGGATCCAGATGCAGATGCAAAGAATTCCACTGAGACTCAGACGGGGAGCCAATCCATGAGGTTCTCAAATCCACACACGACAAGAGAGCTTTCCGCTACGAGAAAATAACCTTGTCTGCACGAAGCATCAGCACCTCAGTGAAAGCCTCTGTTTCTCCTCCTCCTCTCTCTGCCTCTGCCTAATTCACTGCTTTATCGCTCTATTTCTGTCTCTCTCTGATGCTCACACATATTTCCACTTCACTGCTTGCTCTCCCACTTTCTCTCTCTCTCTCTCTCTCTCTCTCTCTTTAATTCTCAGCTGTGTCTCAGTGCTGTGCTCAGCCTGTGCCCAGAGGATGTTGAACATGTGTTCCGGGTGGGGGTTGGGGACTGCTGACTTCATAGGTGGCACGTTTACTTCCCACACTGATAGGTTAGGGAGGATGGCACTGCGCGCTCACATTTCGATAGCATCAGCGTCTAATCGACAGTTGCTTAAGATAAAATCAGCTTGGCCTCTTTTTTTATTCTTGTAAATGTTCCCATTCCTGAATCAAACATCCGAGTGGGAGTAGAAGGAATTATGGGCTGTGATTAACCGCCATGCTGTAATCGATTGGTGGAAATCTGTGAGCTGGTAAAGTAAGAGAAAAAAGGAGGAGGTGACATGATAAAAAAAAAAAAAAACACTGTCAGCTTACTACATAGCCCTGCAGAACTGACAGGGGGGGGGCATGGGACGACGACGAACAAACAGGCTCAGAAATGATATGCAGCGCATGAGTGTTTTTGTTGCCGCTTGACACTACGGCCTCTTTCTAGACAGACGAGACACATTCCTCTACATTATACGACAGGAGCAGAGGGAAAAGAGAAGATGTGGGAGGCAGAGAGTGTGTGTGTGTGTGTGGGGGGGGGGGAATGGACAAACAGAGAGAGGGGAGAGAAAGGGAGAGGGAGGGAGGGAGGGAGGGAGAGGGAGAACAGAGAAAGCAGCAGGAAAGAAAAGGAGAAAGAGAGGGAGATGGAGAACAGAGAGCTTTGGAATATTTATAGAAGGCTGGAGAATGATGTAACGAAATAAGCTCCTCTATCTCTGTGCTGTGACACACAGTCACATCTTGGATGGTACGCTGTCAGGCTAAGTCATATCAAAGGCCTCCTATGGTGCTTCTGCAGCAAGGATGCACTTAAACTGTAGCAGCATGCAGGGACATCCATTTTGTCTTTCTTGAACGCAGGCGCGCACACACACACACACACACACACACACACACACACACACACACACACACAAATACTTTTAGGCTTCAGTGGTAAAGTGTTTCTCGAATGAACTGATCGGCTGTAGAAAGTGCACTTAATGAAGGAAACAAAGGCCTTGTAACGATCACGAGAGACATTAGACTGAGTCACATAACCAACGAGGCTGTTGGGGAGGGAGAGGAAGGAGACGAAGCTGGGGCGGGGATTTTTGAGAAAATATCTAATTCACCGGATTTATTTATGGTCTTCTTTTCCTTGGGATGTGAGTCTGTTGCTGTCAAAATGAAAAGCAAAGGCTTTTCACAGTCAGGTGAGGGGAAATTAGTCAAGTCGAAATGGGATTTTATACCCGTGGACCTGAAGAAGTGATTTTGCTTGGAAATTTAACAACGTGCGTGCATATGAGCGCATGTGTTTGTGGAGACCAGGATACCTCTGGGTTTATGCTGTGACCTAGATAAGGCCTTGATGCTCCCAAGCCTGGCAGGCTGAGTGTATATGTGTGTGTGTGTGTGTGTGTGTGTGTGTGTGCCATACGTAGAGAAAATGCATATGCTCGTGTGTGTCTACATGCAGAAGAGAGAGGAAGACAGCAGAGAGGAGAGAGAAAGGGTGTGTGGGTGTGTGTGTGTGTGTGTGTGTGAAAAAGGGAGAAAGTTGTGTATGCACGCATTAAATAAGCAAGCTGCATGGCTGCGTTGCTTGTGTGACTAAGAGCCTCAGCTGGATGACAAAGAGGTGAATGTTCACACAGTAAGAGAGCTTACACAAAGAAGTGCACACATTGATGAAAATTGCACAGCTTCTGCCTCAAAGGGCAACTTTACGTAACTTCAAATGCAGAAAAATTACACAATATAATAAAAGGATAGTAAATTCAGACATTGACGCCAAAGCATACCAATGTCACTGGAAGATTTTGTGAATCCTACTACCTCGGTTTGTGCGTAAAGCTGAACAGATTAGCACCCACTCTGTGCATGTAGATTAGGCAGTTATTGGCTCTGGAGTCACTAATGTCTCCTACATATGGCTTAAAATTAAACATCAGCTTGGGGGGGGCTTTTAAAACTCACCCTGCCAAAAATGGATATTAAGAATTTCACAATTCTTATTGTATTTGACTCTATTTTCATATAACTTATTTATTTCTGTTCATATTTTCTTTCCTCTCTCTCAGGTCCAATGTTAGGGAATGTTCTAAAAAAATAAAATAACTCCCCCTGCCTTTTTGCCACATCCATACAGTATAGGCCAAGCCATTATTACCTCATGACTCAAATCCATACCTCTTTATGAATGTGCGGCTATTCAATATTAATACTGACCTTATGTAAGAAATGAGTGGAATCATCTCGCCCCAGTTAATTCCTGACCTGTCCTCTGGCCAAATTCGCCTCTGTGCTATTAAATGGTTAATCATGTGCGTCACAAGCTTACACTGTGTATAGAATTGCTTTATTAGATGAACTACAAAAAAAAACAATCATACATTTCCAAATTGGGTTGCACAAGTTGGTAAAGATGGATGGATGGATGGATAGATAGATACTTGATTCATCCTGAGGGAAATTTTAGACTGTAACATGCTGCCAAAGCGCTGGATGGTTCTAGAAGATTCAGTCCGTGACTTGTGATAAAAATAGCTGTTTCACACACAGATGGTGACTCTCCCACAGAGTCATGTATGCGTTTATCTGTGTTTTTAAGCCCCCAACGTCTCCTTCCAGGCAGCGCTGCCTGCCTGCCTGCCTGGGCACTAGGATTAGGCAATGGTTAGGGTTAGGGTTAAGGGTTATGGTTAAGGTTAGGGTTAGGGTTAAGGTTAGGTGCCTTGAAGTCAACGGTCGCAGTGCTGCCTGGAAGGAGACGTTGGGGGCTTAAAACACCATGGGGCCATGTATGCTAAGGCTGATGGTGGAAAAGGATGGGAGAAGACTCAGCAGAGAATCAGCAGAGACCCAGCAGTAAACACAAGTGTCCCATTTGGTCCAAACAGGAAATGACAGAAAATTGAAATTGCACTCTGAAAGAATGATATGCTGGGATTCCTGGGTTTGGTTTTGGGTTGGCTAGAGAAGAACTTCTGAAATAAAAACCAAAATCTTTTTGTGTCAGATTAGGAAGGCACAGAGCAGACAGGTGTTAGGATGTGGGAATATTTGCCCCAGTTTGTCTTTAACTTTAATCTCAAATGGGTCGGTCTGAAGTAGCTACATTACTCATAGGTGTGGTTTGGGCGTAACATGCAATAAACCAATCACAGCGTTATCTCACATTCCCTTTAAAAGCAGGCAAGCTTGTTCCATGGCGGATTGCAATTATAATGGTGGATTTGCTAGGAGCACGCTCTTAATACACCCATGGGCGCACGCCAGGAGCGGTTCACCGCCGAGGAGACCAACGTTTGCTATTGATTTTTCGTTTTGACAAAATGTAAATAAATAAATGTCACAAAAACATACTTTCTGATGTTTTGGGCTCACTCTCACTGAATCACGAGGTTATGAATGCATGCTGATATTTTTGCAATGTAGTCTAACATTAGACCGAGACGACCTCACTATAGACGATGCAGCTCTTCTGTCTCTCCTCTCCCGTGCTGCTGCTGCTGGGGAATTTGGGTTAAGTGGCATCGGCACATGCAGTTCAACATCACATCTCCTTAAGTCCTCTAATATTTCCTCATTTATGTCATCAACACATCCATGATTCATGGAAATGTGTAAAACAAGGTCATATTTTTCCTTGTATTTATGTACGGTTTGCAAAAATGGGAACTGCTGGGTCCGTGAGATGAGAGAAGCAAAGTGTATGCGCGGTGTGCACACTCTACATTACGGCCAAGCATGCGCCCTTAAAATAGCATCTGAATAATACACCACTGACTTTAGACTAGGTTTTTCCTGGTCTGTGGCGGAACCGTTTTCTGAAACTGCAAAATAGCACTAGGGGACGTTTGCGCCTGAACACGCCTCCTCTTTTTGCTGAACCGCCCCCGGGAGCGCAAGTTCATTCCCTAATTTACCGACGTGAGTCTGTGGAGGGAAAAGTCCGCTGTGCGTCGGGTGCAAAACAGGAATGATACATGCGTCGGTGTACAAAGTCAATTGTGCTGGGTGCAAGATAGGGCCCTGATCAGAGCCAGAGGTGGGAGTGAGTCACGAGCGAGTCACAAGTCACTGTAGTGAGAATCAAGTCAAGTCGGGTCTCTGCTTTCAGTCAAGCAAGTCACAAGTCAAGTCATACATAATTCTGATGATCCCAGTTTCCACATTTAAATCAGTTTAAAAAAGACAGACGTCATGAGAAGTTTTGTTTTATTTTCAAAAGTACAACCTCATAAATCAAATACAAAATCGAATTCACTTCAGCAGCCCCTGTTATGAGCCCGTTATTTAGCCAGCCGCAGCACCACATGTGCCCTGTTTAGAATTGCTGGATTAAGTTAGCTTGCCCGTTCTCACAATTAACGATTAGCATTGACATCGTTTGATTGAACAATAAACCACATTTAAGTTACATAAACGGTTCAGTTCTTCACGTAATCACACTTTAGACAGGTGTGCTGCATACGATTATAACACAGACAGTAGTATTAATGTTTAAACTTGATGTTTTTAGTAGTACAGTGCTCCAGAACTCTTACCTTGCGGAACACAAACAGAATCCAATTTTATAACCTCCGGCGGCTGCGGAGGGTCAAAAACGCTCCGCACTACGGCAAGCAGAAGGAGCATTTCAAAAGGGTTCTTAATATAATACAAGATCGCCATCTGCTGGCCAACATATAACACTCCCTTACAAGTTGTATGGTATATACAATATATTGAAGGACGGAAAGCACAGCAACAGTTGACAATAATGAACAGTACAAAGCCCGTCTAAAGTGGGGCTTGAATTTATGATCTACGCATTCCTTTATAGCCTGGCTGGCCTTGGTGCAGTTGGTAGAGCATCAGACTCTTAATCTCAGGGTTGTGGGTTCGATCCCCATGTTGGGTGGTAGTATTTTTCACCAGCTAAGTGCTGGTCAAAAAACAGGTAACACAGAATAATGCAAAAATATATATAAATGGGTCTGTAATTAAAATAATAATTAAAAGAAAGAATCACGGGTCCCTGTACAGTTGTCATGAAGGCGTAAATTAGCTATAAAGGACAAAATATTTTTTTGTAGCCTACTAGGTTGGGATTTTTTTAACATGGGGGGGGGAGGGGGTCTATGGGGATTGACTTGCCTCAAGTGGGCACTCGAGGAACTGCAGTTCAGCCCCGGAGCTGCTGCTTCAACAACACACACCGACAAACATCATTTACAGCATCTTACTGATATAATAACTTAAATAAAAAATACTTTACCTGACATAACTGGCATTATCCAAATTTAGTATCAGGACGGTCACTTAACTTAAACTTATTAGCTGAAGGATTAACGTTATCTCTTGTGATATTAAATCCAACAACAGTAAAATATTGTAAAACATCTTTTTCATCTGTGAAATTCAATGCTGCTTCAATGTTTTGGCATTTCTTTTGCATGAACATCCAAAAACAGCACAAAAGTCTGTCTTTTTCTATGAGTCTTGGTCAGAACAGCAGCAACGGCAGAGACACACCTCATAAGCCGGAGGCAGTATTTACGTATTCATATATTTATATCAATGTGCCTGTGGGTCGACTCGTGCACTGTGCTTGTCATACCCCCTCTCTCTCCCCTTTCATGTCTAAGCTGTCCTATACAAATAAAGGCCTAAAATGTCCCCCAAAAAAAGTTGTCACGTCCAGATTGCTTCCATGGTTTTGAGTTGTCAGGATGAGCAAAAAGGGACTTCAGGTCTCCAAATGGAAGGGTGTGTTCAAATCCCACTTCTGACAAGAGCTTTTTAGCTGCAAGTTTGATGATGTAGATATGTCTCCTGTAGAGGCTAAGCTGAGCTTTGAGCAACTGCAACGGATGACATTTTTGGACACACTATTGCTGACTACTGCATGGATGTATTAAGGACTACTGCTAGAGTGTGTGTGTGTGTGTGTGTGTGTGTGTGTGTGTGTGTGTGTGTGTGTGTGTAACTGTTAACCTTCCGGGCAGAACACCTGCCCAGACAAAGATAGGTTCCTCCATATAGATTGAGGTTAGTCATTAGCTCCGACATATACGTTTTTTTTCTGTGCAAAACAAGTTCTCCTTGAATATGTACATGTAGCAAACAGACTGAACAAAGTCATGATGAACATAGAAAACAGAACTGCTGTAAGGCGTGCAAAATGGACGTAATTATGAGTTATACATTTAAAAAAAAAAAATGTACTGAACTGAACAGAAGTTACACAGAAAGTCATTGTAAGACATCAAATTCCTTAATAGTGTTGGACCTGTGATGGATGGACACAGACTGACACCTTGTTGTACACCATGTGGAGCACAGTATGCATGTTATACTGTAGTCTCGGTTTGCCAGACCCTCCTCCAAAGCGCGCTGAACAAGCACAAAGAAAAAAACCCTTGGTGTCTGCCCAGGACAGTGATCACCAAATATCAGCCCAGCCCCCACACACCACTTAATATCAGCACTCTCAAGTGGATGAAAGTATCCTCTAAAGTAACCTAGACCTTCTAAATCGTCCTATTATATGTATTAATAAGTCCATATTCTTATACATAAGTAAAAAAAGGTCTTCCATATGTTTGAACTGGATGTTACATGTATGTATACAGTGTATCTAATCATTTAGAAAAGTAAAGACTGATCAGTTTTTAAATAAACTTTAAGGTGTACATTTCAGAGCAGAATTTGATAGTTACCTTTTAGGGCTATATATATATTTTTTAATAGGGTAATTTGTTATTTGTATTGTTCAATAATTTGCTAAAAACTTCATGAAAAAAATCATAAGATCTTTTTGCCAATCCCTAATGTTGCGTGAGTTTTCACTGGTTTTGGCAAGCTTTCTATTTCACATACGGATCTTGTCCTGCTCCTTCCAGAACTCGGCAATCCCTTGGGACAGTGCTAACTCTGCCAGGCCCCTGCACTCACAGGGGGTGAACCCCACCAGCGCTGTGCCCACGGCGCCGACCCCGTGCCTCCCTGCCAGCTCCGCCACCCTCGCTGTGATCAGGGAAGCTGGCGCGTGACGGTACAGCTGGCCGCCGATGCTGAAACACGGCCATGGTTTACCTGCACTCGTGTCGCCAGTTGGGCTCCCCTTCACGCTTTCCACATTACAGGCGATTTCCACGGCACCCTGATGTGGCAAAGCAAGCACCTGCACCCCTGGCAGCCCCCCCGGGGCCGACTCCCTGATGGCCGCGGCGATGCTGCGTCCCATGGCCATGTCCTGGGTGTCGATAGTGACGTTGCAGTTCATGACGTATGGACTTGCCCCAACACCTGCAGGACATCAGCCAAAATCAGAACTAAAGAAACATTTTCCAAATGTTAGACATCCTCTGTCTTTTATTTTCTTTGTGAGAACCAGTGCACCTTAGTCTCATCTAGTGATAGACCAATTTTATCGGCCGGCCGATATATTGGGCCGATATTTGTGTTTTTACGTGTATCGGCATCGGCCGATACGCGACTGCTGCGTTCGCCGATAGTTTTCCCCCGGCATTATTTACAGACAGGCGTCCACAGGCAGCTCTGTGTTGCTGGAGACGCTGCAGTTCACGTGCAGACCATGCACTGCCCCTCCCCCACTAGCAGAGTGCTGGTGCTGGAAGCCTGGCAGGCTTCCAGCACCATGGCAGTCTTAAATTACAAATCAAGCACTTTATTTCAATGGCTACTTTTCAGGTTTATTGTTTTCTTAAATGATTTAAATGTGTCGACAAAGGACATTTTGTGATGACCTGATTATATCTGTCTCATAATATGTCAGCAAGCAATGCATCATCAAGGCTGTGTTGTAGATATGGATGAAAGCCTTTTACCCTTGCACAGTTAACCATATGCAGTGCACCCATCCATATGATGCACATTGCACACATAATTTGGGTGATATGAATGTAAGATGATTGCAGAAGTGACACTGATCTGTGTTTTTGTTTATTATTTTTAAAGAAATGACAGAGCAGATTCTGAAAACAAATCCAGTGTGGCAGGGTTTACATTTTTATGATGTAAATTGAGGGAGCAAAAGCAGTATCGGCTCCAAATATCGGCTCAAGAAAATCAGCAGCCCGTATCGGTCATCGGCTAAGGCTGATGAAAAAAAAAATCGGTATCGGCACTAAAAAATCCATATTGGTCGATCCCTACTTTTACTTAAGTGAGAGTAAAAGGCCCACCTAAAAAAACAACAACATCAGTTTAAGTGTAGGCAATATTTAGAATATTTTAATTGCTTTACCTTGCTGTCACAAAGCCCTTTCCTCAGGCACTACATTTGCTCAACCGTAGAACTTCTGTATTCCTCCGCAGAAGTGCAACTGTATTACGCCGCAGATCTGCTGTTTGGGTCTGACTTTCAGTGGATTATGGAAGAGATATAAGAAAATAAAACTGAGTGATTACACAACAGTGACAGCGTAAACTGTGGAGACGAGACGATACCTTTATGAGCCAGAGTAAAAAGAAGAACTTTTCCAGAGTGAGGTTGAACGGGCCCCAAAAGGGAGAGAGGGGAAACTTCCGTGGAAAGGAAAGGGCTGTCTGACAGCAACGTAAAGCAGTGAAAATATTCTAAATATAGCGTACACTTAAACTGACATTGATGTTTTGGTGGCTAAGTACACTGCCCGTGCTGCCCCCCTGTCCACAGCAGTACATTGCTCAGCTTCCGTGTCTGTACTCCTGTCTGCGAACGCCATCTACTGTAGCTAATACACTGTGTTAATACAACCTCACCAAAATATCCAACTATCCACACATTTTTAAACAGTTCTAGTAGAAACCCAAAATACAAGTACGATGAACCTGACAATGAGCAGAATACAGTATGTCCCCTTTAAAAGAAGAGTGTTGTGGCCTGGGGTTGGGCTGATACAAACAGTTTTGTAAATACAGAGACAAAGTCACCTGCATTGTACAATCCTAGCAAAGAAATATTCTAACCTTCCTTACAGGCTCAAACATTGTCCCACGGAAGCAAGTCTGCCGTATCAAATTTAGCGTAGACTTTCTAACAGCTCTGGCTCACCTGTGAGACCAAATCGTTTCTGTGGCTGCGGCCCCATGTCGGGCCTGACTGCCTGCATGTCTGGCGTCTTTTTGAACCAGCCCATCTCCTTCCTTCTCTGTGCCAGCCCCCGCTGAAGGGGGGAGTCCGCCCAGCCAAACAGGAAAGCACTGGTGCCCTGGACCCGCTCCGTGAGTCCCTCAGCCACAGCTGAGCCTCGGCAAGAACACAGACATGTTAGTTCACCAGCAAATGGAGCGCATGTCATCACATGCACACAATTTCGGAGACACGAGAGTGATAAGAGCGGGACAGACAAAACACACCTGAGGGTGTGTAATTCAGTCAGAGGAGAATATGCAGACACATGGACCGCTCATTACGCGCATGCATAAATACAGTGCGTTCGCCAATTATGATTCTGCAATCAACACCACACACATTAGCATGCAGAGTGAACACATCGGGCATGCAGGCACACATGCTGGGTTACTGCTTATTATCAGCGAGACACGTGGCTGCTAAGTCAACTGGGAAACTGTGAAAATAACCAACAGCACAGGAAGCTAAATATCCCATCATATAGACACTCTGGATCAACTCATTACACTATACAGACATGATACAGATACTCACTTACTGTACTATAACTAAATTACTGTGGTATCATATGCTAACAAATAGCTAAAAACAGGGTTACGTGTAAATTACAGCTGCCTACTGTAAAGGAGAAATTGCAGTTTCAAGTAGGACTGCAACTAGTCTCGCTTTGCCAGACCTTCCTCCACAGCGCTGCGGAGGAGGGTCCGGCTAGTCCACACGGCATTCTGGGACGGGATATTGTCATTTCTTTAAACCAATCACAATCGTCATGAGCGGCGCTAAGTGCCAGACGGAGCAACGGTGCCTCTGCTAAATAGCCTCTGGAAGGAACTTGTTTTGGTGGAACGTGTACGTTCAAAAGTTGTTTTAGTCGTGCAACAGAAAACTCAGATTGGACAGATTGTCTAGCTAGCTGTCTGGATTTACCCTGCAGAGATCTGAGGAGCAGTTAACCATAGTCCTCAGAAATCCAGAGTTTAGAACGCCAACACAAAGAAAGGGGAAGGGGACGGACATTCAGCTGAAAAGAAGGACATCCGGTGGAGTTTCCAGCGGCACCGGAGCAATCCCAAAAGTGGATATAGACTAGGCTGCATCTAAAAATTATTTTCATTGTCGATTAGTCTGCCGGTTCGTGATTAATCGATTAGTTGTTTGGTGTATAAAATGTCAGAAAATGGTACAAAAATGTCAGTCAGTCAGTCAGTCAATTGGACCAAAGCCCAAATTGACCCAAACCATAACCCTCAAATGTCTTGTTTTGTCCACAACTCATAGATATTCAGTTTACTGTCACAGAAGAGTGAAGAAACTAGAACATATTCACATTTAAGAAGCTGCAATCAAAAGAATTTTTACTTTACTTTCAAAAAAAAAATTAGAGATTAATCGATTATCAAAATAGCTGGCGATTATTTGAATGCATGTGCCATCCCTGTGTGCACACACACACACACACACACACTTCTATTTAAGCCTCTGGGCAGAGTCATAACATGCTCATCTCTGACCTCAGCAGGTGCTGGACTGAATACAAAGAAAGAGAATGTGGCCTGAAAGCTAAGAAATACAATACAGGATCAAGACACACACACACACACACACACACACACACACACACACACACACACACACACACACACACACACACACACACACACACACACACACACACACACACACACACACACACACACACACACACACACACACACACACACACACACACAATCTCACCCCTAGCCTCTGTAGCGCAGTCCTCCACCCCCACGTCCTCCCCCAGGGGGTAGATGGGTATGAGGTCGACAGCACCCATACATGGGTGCACCCCGCTGTGAGCACGCATGTCGATCAGCCCATAGGCTTTCTCGCATGCAGACAGAACCGTCTCCCCTGGAGTACGACAACATGACATGAAAAAAATACTACAAAGCAAAGTAATGTGTTGGTAGGAGATTAAAGTATTCATCTAAAGCAGTCCGTTTTTAAATTGAAAGATGTGTGTGTCCTTGAGCAAAACTACTGATCCGAGTCTGGAGTATTCAATAGGATAAAAAATGAGGGATGGAACGATGCATCGTGAGTCGGTTAAAGTGGATATAAATGTGTAGAACAACCGGTGAGATAATAAATGAATCAGACTGCCTAGAGCGTAATCTACTTTTGATTTCACTATTTTGAGTTCAGACGTCACCACGTCTTCTTAGTGTATTTATTTGAAGAGATTCTTTTTTTCTATTTATTTAGTTATTTTAATGTGGGTGAGTTGTTTTAAAAAATCTCATTATAAATTTTTTTATTACATTTTTGTTATTTGAGATAAAATACAATTTCAGTTGCACTTTTGATAAGAGAACACATCTGTTGTTTTGCACACTTCATATAGATAGACAAAGGAATCTTTCTTCAGTCAATTGTCTGCAGCTCTTTCTGTTTAAAAAATAAATGGTGAGAAAATCGTACCTTGAACATAAAATCATGAAACGACTCGTGAGTTGAGTGTACCGTTACATCTCTAATAAAAATCAAAGATTTGGTCAAATGAAGCTGATGTATCTGGTCTTTAGGAGTGAGCGTAGGACAAACAACTGTAGAACCTCGACAGCTTTGGCTGTCAGAAGGTTGTGTTCAGGATAAGTATTCAAGAAAATGTCACTGTGTTGTGCTGCCAGACAAATGTTCATCCTGAATTAGTTTGTGTTTAAATCCCTGACAAAGCTTATTAAAGGATCCCCCCCCCCCCCCCCCCCTCAAAGGATTAAGTAGCTGACTCTGTTCTTCCCTCTAGAGTAAGAGCATGAATGTAAAAGCGTGATATTTCACCACAAGTGTAAAGGTTCAACACTTACTGATAGAGTCGATACTGGCCACAATGGTGATGACAGAACGGTTGTAGTCGTGGTCATTGAAGATGTTCAGCACTGTGGTCCCCTCGCGTCTAACACCTGGTGTGGAGTTGTATAAAAAATGGATGTTTTAGGTGATTTGCCAGAGTCTTCTCAGCTCACCAAACCAGAAACCACGTCTAACAGCATCACCAAGGACGGCTGGCGAAGTGGTTGCGGGGAAATATAGTATTGTGCTGGTGCGACTACGTAAACTCAGTAATGTGAAAAATGAAGAGTAGCGTGACAAGGAAAATTTGCCTCCAGACTGAGGTTAGCTGCCTTATCATTGGCTTTTAGCCTGCTTTGGGTTGTAACGCAGCTTGAGAATAAACGTTTTTTTAGGGCTGCAACTATCGATTATTGTCATTGTCGAGTAATCTGTCGATTATTTTCTCAATCAGTTGTCAGAAAACGGTGAATAATGTGGATCAGTGTTTCCCAAAAACCCGAGATGACGTCCTCAGATGTCTTGTTTTGTCCACAACTCAAAGATATTCAGTTTACTGTCACAGAGGAGAGAAGAAACTAGAACAATATTCACATTTAAGAAGCTGCAATCAGAGAATGTTTTTTTTTCATAAAAAATGACTCAAGCTGATTAATCGATTATCAAAATAGTTGGCGATTCATTTAAATGTTGACAACTAGTCGATTCATCTTCGCAGCTCTGGTTGAGCCGATTTTGATTTGATCAGATTACTGATTATCGCCAGTCTCATTTGATTCAAGACGTGATACAAAACAAAAGTGCACTTGCCTTCAGCGTTGTATAAGGCTGCCTTGGCCACAGTCTCCACCAGGTCTTTCCTGCGAGCCTCGGAAACGTTGAGAAGACACGCCACCAGTCTACTGCCCAGGGAAGATGAGGCCATGTTTCTGCTACAGCTGCTGCTGCTGAAAGTGCAGGACTGAAATATGAAGACTAAAGATGAACCAAAAGCTGGAGAACAGTCAGTCATATACAATATTCCACGCACACCTAAATGATTCTGTACAGAAACAAAGCAAAGATAATGACTTTCTGTGTGCTTGACAAAAAGATAAAGTCCCTTTTCAAAATGAAAAGTTAAATTCATAAGCAACACAATAGCCTTACTTGTTCTGGTAGCAAATAACTTTCAACGGTCACTCTGCTGACTTCTATCTACTTGTGCTATTGTTAGAATGTTACCATTATCATCTATTATTGTCAATTGTGGCCATCACGGCTCCTGTTCAACAAAACTTAAGAGCTCCCTTTGATTATTAATAATTTGTTTTCCTTTTTGTTTTTGATGCGACCGCATCTTTAAATGTGTCACACTGTCACTATAAACATCTATCTAATAATGTTATTCTTTTATTTATTTGTGTGTTATTTTAGAAATAAGTGGAGTATTTCTTTACTAAATGCATGGCTAAACATAAACCATAAACTGCTGAATGTCAACTGTTCCTTCTAGATTGCCTTTAATGACGATGATGGCATCAACACACATGAGCTGCCCTTTACTACGGGAAATATAAAATACTTGTTTTTGGCATAAAAAATAAATGCAAACGTTTACCATGACGACAACAGCTTATAAAAAAACTGTGAGATGTGTTTGAGTCCATCACCTTGGCAATGCGAGACTACCTTACGTCTAGACTGTATATGACAAATGATATATATGATGTATATGATAAATTATTGAAGTGTTAACGTTAAATAGTTTATAAAGTCGTCCAGTGCAGCCTATGGGAATTATGAAACCGAGTAGTGTTTCTTCATATCAGTGCTGACTGTCAGTACAGTTACAGAACATGTTCAAAGTCCACGCTGGAGTAACTAACTCGCTATTGTATGCAAGTAAAAAACAAAAAAACAAATGTAACGTTAGGCTAATAGTATCTAATATCAGTCCATAAACTAATGGCGTACCTGCGTTACATTGAATTATCTTTCAGCATTGACATGTAGTCTGGTGTTGCACCACGGTGAAAATGAGCAATTCACTGATTTCTGTAAGTAAACACCAACAGAGCACTAACTTTAGAGCAGCTGCTGTCAATCCGTGTAGGTCCTCATCCACCAAAATGAACACAAGTAGACTTTAGCATGTGTAGCTAAAGATGGTTCACTCCTGTTTTCACCTCACCCTACTGGAAACCTTGGGTTTTCTGAAGCACGCTAAATTGTCAGCATGTGACGTATTTTGCACAATTTTGTAACTACTCTTTCTTGTGCGTGAATGTATTTATGTATGTGTTCCTTTCTGCATTTATTTCTCTATTTTATTTTACCCATATGTCCTCATCCTAAGCCCTCGACTAACCGAACGGTCTGGTGTAGTTGACTGACTAGTCAAACGGAAGTAGATAGGAGTTCACCATCTCGCTCACCACACCACAAATGCTTTTGGTTTCCTGGCAGCTATGGTAGTATGATAAACAGCGCCCCTTCGTGGACAAAAAGACCCATAGGATAACTGTCAGAATTAAATATTTTAGTTTATTCTGAAACTGCTACAATGAGAGACTGACGAAGGACATGGCACCGTGTGCAATGATAAGTATTTGCGCTATAGCTCCATGTTTTGTCGTTAGCTGCAGATAATGTGATGATGTGTTGCTAACAGAGACAGCTCATATATAGCCAGCTAGCTAGCTAGGTGACAGCAGCAGTAGCATGGCGTGACTGCGTTGAGAAAGAAAACGCCAAATCATATTCTTATTTTAGAGTCCAGTCGATGCAAGCCACTCGAGCAGAACTTCACTCTAACAGTTGTGGCCAAAACGATGACTTCTGTGGCAGCGACGACATCCTCTGAACCTCCGGGGCTGCACGTAGCAGCCAGCCGAGTTGTACGCTCTGGGAGCCCGCGGCAGAGGCTCCAGAAGCTGCTCGCGGTGCCCGGATACGACCCGAGCCGAGTTAACGACCTGCTGCTCCTCCGGCCTGATACAGACGGTCAGACTGCAGCAGAACCGAAGGAGGAGAGCAGCAACGCGCATGTTGTGTTTTTCCACGGGGATATTCAGGTGAGTGCGATGGACGGTAAGTGTGGGGTCTCAGGTTATCCACGGTGTTAACAGAAGATGATTGATGACTGACCTAACTAAATGTTTTTACTCACTGACAGTTGTTACTGTGATAGGCTTGTTATACGAATGCCATTTACTGACACCCACATAAACACAGATGGGTAAATACAATCCTGTCAGGGCTCAAAGCCACAAGGAGATATGGATTTCAGATATATATGGGTAGCTCCATCCCTGGCGTTTTAAAGGGGATGTTGTGGAGAGGTGTAGATCACACCCATTTAACTTTTTCAAACTTTACAAAGACACACACTATAACAATACAGACTGACTTACTGACAAATAAAATTATGGATTCTTTAATCAGAATCAAAAAAAGTTTTATTGCCACAGTTAGTACACTTATGTGGAATTTGCCTTGGTAGTTGGTGCATACATAAACAGACAAACAAACATATTAAACATTCATAAGAAATAAACAATAAATACAGAAAAACAAATATATACATACAACATAACTGTTGCATAAGAAAAAGGAGGCAGAATGGGTTTAGTGCAAAATTTGCAAAGAATATATAGTATGTGCAGATGTAAGTCCAGGATGAAGGTTAATGCTAAGTGTAGTGACTAGGGATTGTGTGTGTGTGTGTGTGTGTGTGTGTGTCAGTGGGGGTCATGGACCGCAGCCTTTTGCCAGAGGGGAGGGGTTCAAACTGTTTGTGTCTGGGGGGAGAGGGACCGGCTACAATCTCTCAGCAGTGTCCTGGGGGCGTACAGGTCCTGGAGATTGCAGCCAATCACCTTCTCAGCAAAGCGGCTGATACGCTGCACTCTTCAGCAGCGTACCAGATGGTGATGGGAGCAGCTAAGGATGGACTCAATGATGGCAGTGTAGAAGTGCTCCATCATTGTCTTTGGCAGGTTGAACTTCTTCAGCTGCCGCAGGAAGTACATCCTGTGCTGGGCTTTTTTGATGAGGGAGCTGATGTTCAGCTCCCACTTGAGGTCCTGGGAGATGATGGAGCCCCAGGAAGCGGAAGGACTCCGCAATGTTGACTGTGGAGTCACCCAAGGTGATGGGGGTGGGTGGGGCTGCGTCCTTCCTAAAGTCCACAACCATCTCCACTGTCTTCAGAGCGTTTAGCTCCAAGTTGTTCTGACTTTACCGGGTGATTTTGACAAAATTGAACATGGTTATCTGAGTAGGAGCTGAACCAGACTTCAATTTCCAGAATCCCACTGCGATATAATTGTAACACCTTTTAAGTGATGGTATCAGGCATGTAATACAAAAATGATCAGTATATCAAAAAAGCTTTTTAAACTAGGAAATGCATTTCCTGCACAAAATGCGCGCAAACGCTGAAAAGCTAAATTGCTAAAGCTAAACTGGATTGCTAACTTAACCTCGTAAGAAGAAGGCGAAGAAGTGAGAATAGTTTGATAAGTGGGAATGGTTTTAATAAGTATGAATTTCGTTAAAAAAGATGTGGGATATTTAAAGTGAATTCCAGTCAATTCCAACACGTAGCTCTGTTGTTTGGAAATTTGGAGTGCTGGCAGTAGCAAAAAAAAACAATCAGTGCTGCCTACACCGTGTTATCCCCCTGCTAGCGTTAGCACCCAACAGGCTTAAACAGGGCAGGTTTTAGAAGTGTTTTAAGCCTCTGAACATGCTCGAAATGTCATTACAACTGCCTACCCATGTGCAGTGATTCCTTCCGAGGGAACACAGCGAATCTGACTGCAGTAGATGTGACAGGAAGGCATAAAAGTTGTGTTAATCCAGCCAGTGCACATACCTCTGTTTATTTCCTGTTTTCCGGTCAAGTCCACACTAGTCGATTGTCGAACTCGTACAATCCAATATTCCAGTCAAATTTGCTGTGTTCCCTCAGAAGGAATCACACGGGTAGCACATGGGTAGGCACTTGTAATGACATTTTGAGCATTTTTAGAGGCTAAAAACTTGCCCTGTTTAAGCCTGTTGGGTGCTAACGCTAGCAGGGGGATAACACGGTGTAGGCAGCACTGATTGTTTTAGTTTTTATTAAAATTTTCAAACAACAGAGCTACGTGTTGAAATCAACCGGAATTCTCCTTTTTAAAGTTTTCTTTGAAAAACTAATGCTAAACTGAATTGGCTTTAAAAGTTCAATAATGCCAAAAGATGTAGAACATTGTACGGTTTGAATTTGATTTCTAGCTGAACGTATAAGTATGTCTAAAACAGTCATAGTACAATATGTCTAAAAAAAGTCAATACAGTATGTCAAAAAAAAAGAATAGTTGTCGCTAATATTAGCGGAGGTAGAGTAACTAAGGAGGGACAATCTACACCCAGACCAAGCTTTCACTGACAAAGTTGGAATCATATACAGTACATACAAAATAGAAAAATCTGCTAACACACTTCACTCGAGCCGAAAGGTGAAATAACTGAACTTGTAAAAAGAACCGTGGAGGTAGAAGGCCATATTAGCGCAGCAGAAGATATCGAGAGGAGACACGAGAGAGCAATGCAGTATTTACTACACAGGGAGATGGACCAGACGGCCAGCTGGGAAGACCTGCAGAACAGATCAAGACGGAATAACCTAAGAATGTACAGAGTGCACGAAGGAAGTGAAGGAAAGGATGTAAAGGCTTTTGTGAAGGAACTTTATTCAATTGGTTCTTCAACCGATGCCTGGAGTGAATGTACAAATAGAGAGAGCCCACCGATCCTTAACAGCTAAGCCAAAGAAACCTACTGCTGCTCCGAGATCTCTGATTGTCAAGTTTATAGATTATTCAGTGAAAGATGCCATTCTGAGACAAGCATGGAGCCAAAGGCAGATCCTGTCCAAAGCAGCGCCGATGTCAATGATTTCTTTAGAGGAGTTGAATGACCCCGAGTTTTACATTCTGGAGTTTGAAAGTTAACGTTAGGATGACAACACCACGATTTTCTACAATGGAAGGAACTTAATGAGCCGTGTGTAATACGCTCACCGAGCAGCAACGACTGTTTCACAGGCAGGACGTCAGCAGCTCCGCCACTCTGTGTGTGATCCCCACAGAGGAGCAGTCAACCTCCTCTGCCCAGGCTACACCTGGGACTGGTTACTGTTCAGGTTTGAAATAAATGACCGAAAAAAATTAAAATCTGATGACACTGAAATCCAGTTTTGTATGTGGAAGTTCACCTTACTTTGTTCAATGTTATTTGTTGTGTTCTGCCTTAAGACTAGATATGGGCCATTGTCATCATGCTGTAGGCTATACCTGTTTTCTTTGATGTGTGTATTTGGAAAGAATTAAGAGCACGCTAACACGTTCAAACCAATAATACATGGATAGCTTAACCTTGATCAGTTATGAAGTAAAGGGTTTGGGTAGCCCAATTAAAAGACAAAAAATACTCAGCCAATGATGATAGTTGGCAATTGGCCTTCCCAGTTAGATGACCTGGTCTCTTTCAGAAGATCCATTCAGGGATTTAGATATTTCGCGGTTGTCTTTACACCTAAAACCACATGATAAACTGATTTAAGAAAATTAAAAAGGATCTAAACAGATGGGATGTGCTTCCTTTGTCACTCTTTGGCAGAGTAGAGTCCCAATCTCAAAATTCATCTGGCAAAATACTATACTGTAGACTTTTTTATCACTTTTTTCAACATAATATACTATGACTTTTTATCTTTTTTTGTACATGATATACTATGACTTTTTACCCTTTCTTTTCGACATACTATACTATGATTTTTAATTACTTTTTTAGACCTACTATGACTTTTTATCCTTTCTTTTCAACATACTATGACTTTTTATCACTTTTTTCGACATACTATACTATGACTTTTTATCACTTTTTTTGACATACTATATTACTTTTTATCCTTTTTTTTTGTACATGCTATACTATTACTTTTTTTTATTACTTTTTTTCAACATACTATACTATGACTTTTTATCCTTTCTTTTCAACATACTATGACTTTTTATCACTTTTTTCGACATACTATACTATGACTTTATTCTTTCTTTTCGACATATCATACTATGGCTTTTTATCTTTTTTTTTTGACATACTATACTATGACTTTATCATTTTTTTTAGACCTACTATCCTTTTTATTTTTTTTTTGACATACTATACTATGACTTTGTATTATTTTTTTTTTTTGACATTCTATACTATGACTTTATTACTTTTTTCGACATGCTATACTATGGCTTTTTATCTTTTTTTCGACAAACTATACTATGGCTTTTTATCCTTTTTTTTGTACATGCTATACTATGACTTTTTATCATTTTGTTTTCAACATGCTGTACTACGACTTTCTTTTTGATATACTATGACTATTTCTCACTTTTTTTTGACATACTATAATATTACTTTTTATCCTTTTTTTGTACATGCTATACTATTACTTTTTTTATTACTTTTTTCAACATGCTATACTATGACTTTTTATCACTTTTTTTGACATACTATACTATGACTATCACTTTTTTCGACATATACTGTGGCTTTTTATCCTTTCTTTTCGACATACTATACTATGACTTTTTTATAACTTTTTTTGTCCATTTTTTGACATGCTATACTATGACTTTTTTATAAAAAAAATTTGACATACTATATTACAACTTTAATCACTTTTTGACATACTATACTATGGCTTTTTTCGACATGTTATACTATGACTTTTTCATCACTTTTTTCGACATACTATACCATGGCTGCAGCAACAGGCTGCTGCACGACACAGCGACATCTTGATTGATGAACATGGTTGAGGAGTACAGATACCTGGATGTTAACATCAACAACAGGCTGAACTGGAAAATCAACAGCACTGCTGTTTACAAGAAGGGGATGAGCAGACTCTATTTCCTGAGGAAGCTGAGATCCTTCAACGTGTGCAGCAGAATGTTGGAGATGTTGTGGCCAGCGCTCTGTCCTCCTCCACCATCTGCTATAGAAGCAGCATCGGAGCCAGTGACACAAACAGACTTCACACACTGATCAGGAAGGCTGGCTCCGTTATTGGCTGCAAACAGGTGACATTTGAAGATGTGGTGGAGGGGAGGTCACTGAACAAACTTATCTATCATGGATAACCCTGACCACCCTCTCCACCCCACACTGGTCCTTCTCTAAGAGGCTCTGAAAGCTTCCATGTCGCAGGGACCGCTACAAAAAAATCATTCTTGCCACAGCTGTGTTTGAGATAATTTTCTCATTACCTAACACATTACAATACTGCACTATTAGGCCTCCTGCACACTGGTTACTTCATATTTAATATTCTACATGTTTTATTTTGTTATATATATATATACTATGTATGTAGGTGGTAAATTGTATTCTACACTTGTATATACATGTACATTCTTTTATTATCCCTCTAAGTATATTATATATATTATTATATATCTGTAGTTGTTCTGGCATTTTTATCTTTGCTATCTTATTTTATTTATTATTTCTAGTAAATTTCTTGTTTTTTCTGTATGTGTGTGACTATGTCCTTGTAACTTGCTGCTTGTAACAGTAATTTCCCAATTTAGGATTAATAAAATCTATCTATGACTTTTTATCACTTTTTTCAACATACTATACTATGACTTTTGACATAATACATTATGACTTTTGACAGACTACACTATGCCTTTTTCAGTATAATATATTTTTTCTGACTTTTTTCAACATACTATACTATGACTTTTTTTTTTAAAGATCATCATCATTTTTTGCCTTTATTATGACAGGCTTGCTTAGACATTAAAGGGGAGAGAGAAGGGAATGACAGCAGGAAAGGGCTGCTGCGTCAAGGACTGAGCCTTTGTATATAGGGGCGCGCGCTCTATCAGGTGAGCTACCAAGGCGGCCATACTTTTTTTTGACATACTATGACTTTTAAAAAAATTTTTTTTTATATATACTATACTATGACTTTTTTGTATCAATTTTTTTCGACAGGGGCTGCATTAAATGTTGAAGTTATTGTGCAATACATTTCAGGTTTTTTCCCCTGAGACATCAGTGTATGTTTGAATCTGCAGAGCTGAGAAGCTGTGTGTGTGTGTGTGTGTGTGTGTGTGTGTGTGCGCACAGTTCTGAGTAAACCGCTTTGGGGACTAGGTAGGACATGGTAGTGTCTCTCCAGCCTGTGCCAAACATCTAATTGCTGCAGCTGTCATATTATGCAAAACTGTCTCATCAGAGGCCTATTGTTTCTTTTCTTTTTTTTTAGTAAGTGGAAGGGACACTTACTAATCAGGTGTAAAAAAAAAAAAAAAAAAAATCACCCATTTGTTTTCCTTGTCTAATTGCTATCAAGAATTCAAGAACGGGCCTTATGTCCTGAAGCTTTTCTTGTGCCCCATCCATCCATCTATCTATTCATTGTCCTCATTTGCAATTCATTATGCAACTTACCAGGCAAGTGTTAATATTCCCACCGTGTGCTGGTATTTGCCAGGAGACATTTGTATGTGCAGGATGCTGTCACAGTGATGTTTCCATGTTAATAAAAATGAATGAAGTCATTGTGTTCAGGACCTCACAGTCTGACGGCAGGCTGAAGAGATGCTGCTGATGGAACTAATTACGCGCGTCAAAGAGAGACTGATGCGTGTAATGTTTTCAGTCAGGCTCACTGGAGAGGCTGTTTGGCTCACAGATCGAAGCTAACATTTGTCAGAGAAACAAATTAATTTTAAGATGTTTTTTTTCTTTGCATCGTTCTCTCTGAATTTCAAGTGTTTAAAGGCCCAATAACACAGCGTAAGTCACCCCCTAACAGCTAATTTTAGTAAAAGTGGACACGATCCCCGGTCTCCTGGGTGAAAGTCCTGTGTTTGACCCATCCACCCCCCCCAACCAATCTCTCTACACGTATTTTCGGCCTTTCATACCACTCCCTACAGCGTCAATTCACACACAATTGCAAGGTAATGTAAGTCAATGGAGGCCAAGCGAGTATGCGTCTTGATAACACGCCAATAACGGCATACGAATTGGCGTGTCATACATACGCCACTTCATGAGATCAGTCTGTCCAGTGTGTAAAGTTGTGTACTGCAGCTTTAAACAACCTGTGTGTGTGTGTGTGTGTGTGTGTGTGTGTTTGTTTGTTGTCTATGCAGAACTTTGAGGAGGAGATGGCTCTGCAGCCTGAAGGAGCCCAGTGGCTCTCCTGGAGTCTGGAGCAGGTGGCCCTCACCCTGGGCCGACGCTTCCCTGACCAACATGTTTGGGTGGTCCGAGCCTCCCGCATGTATCTCCACAAGTTCAGCTGCTACCAAAACTTTGTGGAGAGCAACATGTTCGGGGCACCGGAGCACTCGCCCTACTCACCTGACATTGGAGTGTTTCACCAACTCAGGTTTCTTCTTCTTGTTGTTGTTTTTTAAACTTTTTCTTCCATGATCAGTTTATCCAACATATAGCATCTGAATTATGTTGTATGGGTTAAATCCCATTTGGTCACTTGGGGGGCAAGCAAACAAGCTTTGAACTCAGCACTTCTTACAGACATGTAACTTATGATGTAAGTCCAATAGTCGTTCCTCCTGTAGCTCTGCTTTGGTCCCTACCACCTCTTGAGGGAAATATTTGACTAAATGTTCCACTATGTTCACCAGCTAGTCGCTAACTTTGTCCGTCTGCTGAGCAGGTAGTGTACAGTGTGTTTATAAAGGCACCAGACCCAACCAGCCAAGGAGCGGGCCCAAAGCCCAACACAACAGAGGAGCGGGAATCCTCCAACCCGAGGTGTAGGACCCATTAAATAACTGTGCTATGGTTAAGTAGAGGCCGACACCTTCTGTGGGCAATATGAAGGTGTAGATGTCGCCAGGTCTGGACTCTTATCCAGCATGTGAAATTTGGGGCAGGCAATTTGCATGTTTTGCCACGGTGACTCTGTTCTAACTAATTGGGGGGCTGTTACGGCCCTAGAGGTTAGCCTTTTGCTTTAACAGTCGGGTTTACTACAGCACTTTTACTAACACAGTTAACGTAGTACTAGCACAGCGAAAACACATTACAGTATGAGCTTTACCCAATGACTGCATGGTGATTGGGTTGCGTTCCAGTTAGCTGTATCATCCTCGCACTGAGTCTAAAAGCCTTTCTGATCACAGGGCCCTGCTGAGCCACGGCATGGAGCGAGCCAACTTACCAAACCCCCTTCAGCCACAAGGAGGCGCTGACAGCATCCCCCCAGGGTTTTCCCTGACACTGGTGGGCTTCAGCAAAGGCTGCGTGGTGCTGAACCAGATGGCGTACGAGCTGGCCGGCGCCCGCGCAGACCTGCAGATGTCGCACTTTGTCAGTCGCGTCTCGGACATTTACTGGCTGGACGGCGGGCACCCGGGGGGCAGTGAGACCTGGGTGACCAACAAGCAGGTGTTAAAGGAGCTGGCTTCCTGCGGGGTGTCGATCCACGCCCACGTGACCCCGTACGAGGTGTGTGACCCGATGCGGGCCTGGGTGGGCCGTGAGCACGCACACTTCATTAAGACCCTGGAGGAGTTTGGGGCCTGTCCAAGAAAGAAGCTGCACTTTGAGGACGAGCCCCCCTCCATCGAAAACCACTTCAGGGTCATTCAGGAGTTTTGAGTTTGGCTTCGATTGGTCCTGAGCACTTAACACTGAGTGTCTCATTCGCTGGTCTTACCTCATTTGTTTTGAATGATTTAAGGGCTCAGGATTTAGAACATGTAACAGATGCTGGTGTGTTGCACTTCCTACTGCTAAATGCACTTGTCCTGAGGTTGATGACCCAGGAGCCTTTCCCCTGGAATTTCTCTCATTTCCGTTGTATGTGATCAAGTGTAACGTTGTGACTTGTTTTAATTTCTGCATTACTTTTAACTGAACTTAAAAAAGGTACAATCTTGAAGATCTCCGTTTCGATGCCGATCGCAGGTGTGTTTTCACAATGAAACTAGTGATCTCACGTTCACTAGTTTCATTGTCCGTAGACATCGATGTTTTCTTTCTTTGTTCGGCCAAAGTAACCGTTTACTCACAACGGCAACAGAGACGGGGAAGAAAACAGCACGCCGCTCTACACAAAAGTGAGGTCTGTTGCGTTAGCGCCGCCTACCGTCTCTGGACCAATCACTGCTGGCTGATGGAAAACGCCTCTCTAACTGTGCGCTGCTTGTGATTTTCCCCGGGAATGTCGCCACAAGGGTTGGGTCCCGAAACCCGGTTCCACTATGGAACCGGTTCCTACGCAACTGGTAGGAATCGGACCTGTATTAGAACGCAAATTTCGGTTCCACTTAATGTGTCGAATGAAATATTTTCCCTCTGTCGCTCCGAAACGGACGTAGAACTATCACACTTTCTCTGTAGTCTACCGTTAGCTAGCTACCGTGAATGTAGGCTGCTTTTAAAATGTCATATTTTCTCTCTGGGCTCACCAACAGACGTAAAAGCATATTAACCATTCACTGCACGTGATCGCTAGTAAACATGTTACACTTTTTCAAGAATCGGTTTAGGATTCTGAATCGTTTTAAAAGTACCGGTTCGGCATCGGAATCGTAAAAATCCAAACGGTACCCAACCCTAGTAGCCACAGACACCCAGTTTGTAATACTGCAAACGCAAGGCCATAGGCTCAATCACCATCGTGTTACCTCATTCAGCAATAGATAGTAGCAGACATTTATTTATGGAAACCTTCTTCGAGATTACTTCACGTTCGGCTGAAGCAGAACAGCTGATTACGTTGTGTTTCTATGTGCACTTGTGTTGAGCTACTTTAAGACATCTGAATGTCTGATGCTGAATTATTGATTGTTTTCAAACGTTTGGCTAATTTACTTGGTTAACAACATAAAAAAAAAAAAAGGTTCTGTTGTCATTCCTTTACTTTAGATCCCAACACAATCGAGGTCAATGTAGTAGCTGTTCCGGAGCATTCAGTCATATCACAGGTTCTTTTTCAGCATATGGAGTCGATTAGCTTTGAATTTCATCTGCTGATGAAGATGATGTGCACCCTGAGGAGAGCTTTTGTCACGCGCCGTTAGGAATGAACTCAATGTAACGTCGCTTTGACATACCGGACCATTTCATGATGACATCCTTTTAAAATATTAACTGAGCATGTTAACTTTGGAGTAGTCCCTTTGGTTAGTTTTGACACTATATCAAATTACCTTAAACAATTGTTCTAACTAGACAAACTAATAATGTTATGAGACAAGGCACATTTAAACTCTCGGGGTTTTTTTTCCCCTCATGGTGGCAGAAATGCATTATATACAGAACATATTGCAATATGTGAAAAATACACATGCCTGCTCGTTTTGCGCGAATGTATCAGAATTTCTATAGGATATACTCCAGTCTGTATGATCTCTGTGTAAGCATCTTTGCACTATGCTGATGGCTGCAACTCATTTTGCTGAATGTAACTTTAAGTCATTCCATTAAGTTAACTTCTTGTATGCTAATGCTGACTAAAGAGGACATGCTTTATTTAAAATCATCTGCTTGCTATTTGGTATACATTGTCACCATGCTATTTAGTCCTATGAACGGTTAGCCAATGAGAGAATGCAACAGAGACATTAGTTTGTCACTAGTGGAACAGAGCTCTCTTGAATCAGCAGGTGGCAGCAGTGTGGAAAGAGTAGGACATTGAAAAAGATGCTGACCTACGCTGGATTGATTCAAGGCAACAAATAAAGACATACAATACTCTAACAGATATTTTTCTACAACCTTTAATGAGCTTTTTCAGTTTGCTTTGTGATGCCTACATATTAGCCTGCAGTTGATCAGAATACAATAAGGATTATGTCTTGTTTTTTTTAGTCATTTCAGATGCAATCAGAATGCTCATACATTAAAAAAAAACAAAAAAAACAATATAAAATGCAAAATAAACATACATCTCGAACATTTATTTGCTTGTGCTTGTGGCTGGTTTGACTGTAACCTACAGTATCCTTCAGTCTCACTGCGGTCTAACAGGAATGTTGGGAGACATCAGTGGTGCTCCACCTTGTGAGGATGACGGCCTGACTGCTCAGCTGAGCACTGCTCGGACCACACACACACACACACACACACACACACACACACACACACACACACACACACACACACACACACACACACACACACTATGAGTGACTAGCTGATGAAAATAACTAAATCAACACCACAGCACAAGTCATGTTCAAGTGGTGGACAGACAAGGGCCAGCAAACAGGAGCCACTCTGTCCGACCCATTCGAGCGTTCCGTCATCCTGCAAAGTGAGCTCCCTGACATCACTGCACTGCAAAACAAGTCCAATCTGCTCAAGATCACGCTACTCGTCAAGTCTTAAAATCGCTTTTTCACAGATGCTGCTGCTGCGACAGGAAAAGCTTTACTTGTTTCTGTACAACTGAGCCAAGTCACATCATTTCAGCATGAATTAAGATTATTTCAAGACGCCGACACCTGTTTGGAGAGGTATTAGAAAAAGCAGAGTAGACTGACTGGACGTACTTTTACTCTTCAGATTCAAGCTTATTTCTTTATACAGTAGCAAAACAGATGCTGCGACTTCTCTGGCTATACTTTCCTGCTGTTTAGAAAACAAATCTTAACAAGGTCAAGTAGAATCTGCTAACTCGGTGAGATGAAATGACTCGTCGAGATGAAAAACGTTATACAGCGTGGTGTTCCAGTTTTTCTAAGTATGACAGCATGGCCGTGGCTGGAGACGCCCATCTCCCACACAAAGGCCATTGTACCAGCTGGTGACAACAACATACAAAAACACAATGTGGTCTTATTCGGTTTGGCACCTCGGAACAAAAAGCGGAATGTTTCACTGGAGATTAAGAGCAATCAGAGTTGCCAGCTCTGCACTTTAGGAGGTGGTGTTTTTTTAAAACTCATTCAAGCGAACAAAAAGATGGCAGATCCTGTGAATCAATAGCACCTCATATTTCACATTATACAGTGGTTCGCTTTCTTGGGACAAACAGTCTCTTTTTCAAAAACACACAAAAAAATATCATTTCTACTTTCTCATCACCCAAAAAGCCTTCGGCGCCTACATATCTCAACACTCGACTTAAAAAAGGACTAGTTCGACGTTTTGGGAAATGCGCTCATTTCCTTACAAAAAAAATGGAATTAGTCCTTTAAACGCTTCTTTCAAGACCGACAGATTTCCAACTCCACGTTTGCGGAGTATTTCATTATCTTCCTCTCGACTGAAACCATCGGACTCATCTCTGTCTTTACTTCCCGGTACCATCATCAAACTCTTCTTTGCTTTCGTCTTCCCCGATCCACTGCAATCAAACATTCCCATTTCATATTCATTACACTAGAACCACAACAGCTGGTTTTAAATAACACCGTAATCATCCTCTCCCACCATAATCAACACTTCCTTATAATAAGACACATTAGCACATTATTTACATCAAAATATAAAGTATAAGTCCAGCACATAAATAATAATGATAATAATAATAATAATAATTAGGCCTTTAAGAATAACATTAGGAATACAAAACACAGTGAGCAGAGAGTGAGCAGCATGCCCTGAGATGAGAACAGGAGTATTATATATATATATATATATATATATATATATATATATATATATATATTTTCTATTACTTCGGGCACCCTGAGCCAACAGGACTGGAGTAGCTTTTTAATGAAAAGGACACTGAATGGCTTTGGAGAGGCTCTGAAAAACCCAGCGGCCACCTCTCAGGAACAAGCACACAGACACTCTTTCATCAACAGCTCCCCGTTTTTTGCTTATCGGTTCAACGCGCGTGCTGATGAAGTAAGTGCTAAAAGTTGTGTTTCTCTTTTTCCGGCCAACAGAAGAGGAACTTGCAGCTCGGTGAGGAAATCATTTGAGTAAGTGTTAGGTGTGGCATGTGAACGACTGCATGAGTCACTGGGCTTTTTTGTTTAGTTTTTTTTCTTAGCCGGTACAGTTTTTAAGTTTCTATCTTACTACAGAAGAGTATACAAGAATGCAGAAAATACTGCGATTTGTTGCTCATGTTGGCATTGAAAAAAATTCATAGTAAATGTGGGAGACGTTGAATTCTTTGGAGGGGGACTATGCTATGATTGGAATTAATAAAATGAGTTTTATATAAAGCCCTGAGCTAAATAGAAACCCTCGTGCTACTGCAGACATGGAGAAAAAGACAAGATATAAAGGAACGTTTTAGGCTTGTGTTGTAACTCAGCCTCTCTGCTGGGTGGATGTGAAATACAGCGATGTTTGCAGGTAGTAAGAGATGGAGCTAAGGCATCAGCAGCAGCATGTTTTATGAATTTTCAATGAAACGGTGACTGAATGACATGTACCCAGACACCGAGAACAAAATCGGAGTCGGAGCGTTTCCCGTAACGCGGCTGTCCAGCTGTCCCTCAGTCTGGTCCTGCATGCAAATAAAGGACGTCTGTCATACTTCCTCAAAGCAGAGGCGCTTATCTCGATTCTCAGACGAGATAAGCATAAGAACACTTGACTTCCCGGTCTTAAGGCAGAGCGCTACTAACTTCTTTAAAGGTTTTAGAAAATAGATTTAAAATGTACAAGAGAAGCATTGCATAGATTTCCCTGGAAATACTCCACGCTAGCCTTCATCAGTACAGGAACAGCGATACCCCCAACACAGAGTGGAATTGGAAAACACCAGAGGTTTGAACAATGAAAAGGTATTGAACACTTGAGGTTAAACACACTGCATTCATTAAGACATACTGTACCATTTGCACACTTTTTAACAGCGCTGGATCAGAGAAAGATCTCAACGTTTTAGCTGGTTATCTTTGGTCTGAGTGGTCGATCTTGGAATTTTTGAAAATTATTGAAATATAAACACAACCTAAGTACTTTTGAGTGGTGACCGCGGACTGCTGGTTTTTCCGGAGGCTTAAAAGAATTTAAAAGCTCACAGGAAGGAGTGTGAGCAACTTCAATTTCTTCCCGTTTTCTTTTGTTTACGTTTTCAAAAGTCACCGTCTCCAGCGGCGGGCCTTTCGTCGTCGAAGCGAAACCTTTTTGCGTGAGAGTGGGGCGAGTCCAGGAAGTTCTCCTTGTCCTCGGGGTCCTCGGGGGGGGCTGCCCACTTGGTGCCGCAGCTCCTGTCGCGGACGGTGCGGGTGGCGGTGGTGTGGTCGGGGCTGAGACAGAGCTGCCACAGCCAGGGGTGGCTCATACACTCCGCAGCGCTGGGCCGGTCCCTGTGGGCCGAGCACAGCGTTAAACACTCCCACTCCCACTCTAACAAACATTAGCATTCATGATTCACAGTAGGGCTGCACCATATGAGGAACATATCTTAATTGCGATTACTTTGACTGATATTGCGATTGTGATATGATTCACGACATTGGAGGGAATGATGGGACGTCTCTGCAGCACCACAATACATCCAGAATAATGCTCGGACACATACATCGAGAAAATTAACTCTAATTAACATGCAACAGGTTCTTTTGGGGATCATTCCATGAACTATTTAGTCTATAAAAACAGCAGAAAATGTTCCTAGAGCCCAAGGTGACCGGACTTATTCCTATGTATAGATTACAACCTAAAATCTCACTAAAACACGACAGAGAAGTCAGAATTAGGACTGCGGTGTATTCCCCCCCCCCAGTTCATCCTATCATACTTGCTAGCGCTACATGTTTTGACGTCTGTGCGGGGGAAATGGAGCTTTATTTGCTCTCAGCTGTGCAGTGCGCAGTGCGTGTGAATCCCCCTCGAGCAGACTGTTGGGCTGTCTCGTGGAAACTCCTCTCGAACCGGCTCCGTGCTAACATTCCATTTGGATTTCATTCAAAAAGAACTCACTTGAGGGCTGAATGGAGTGCGAGGTGGTTCTACTCACTCGGGGGTTTTGACCAGCAGCTTGCGGATGAAGTCCACGGCCAGCTCAGACACCCTGGAGAAGGCCTCCCTGCTGTAGTCCACGTTGACCTGGGACACGTTCAGATACGTCTCCTGCTTGTCGTCCCCGACAAAGGGAGACTCGCCCGTCACCAGCATGTAGGCTATAACACCCACACTCCTGAAGAACACACACACACACACACACAGCGAGAACACCGTCACAACACGTACAGGAGCCGAGTGGGCTGAGCACCGCAAGGCTGGCTGATTTAGTTTCAATCGTTCTGTGAAAACTAAATCCCATTTCCATAATTTTGGGCCACTTACAAAAGTCAGAACAAAGGTGACCATTAAAATGATTACCCAAACTGTAAACAGCTATTAGCTTTAGCAGCAGCTACTTTGTGGCTTGTGGCTTCTCAATGGATCCCCCTTCATTTTCATTTACAAAAGGATTTAGTTTAGAGTCCAGATGATAGAAGTGACGGTCCAAGCGGCACATTTTCGGTCACTGCCAGTTTCGCCGGATCGGACTCACCATAGGTCAGTGGCTGTTGTGATTGGCTCATAATTCAGGATCTCAGGAGCTGAAAGAAGACATGAGAGTGAAAAAGTCAGTTGTCATTCGATATTGCAAGAATGCCTTCATGTAATTTCCTGCCGTAGCCTTTCACACCGCACGCTGTTGAATTTCACCACGGCTGACGTTTTGCATTTCTGTTTGGGCTTGGTTATTGTTGTGTTGAGTCATCGACTTATCTGTTTCAGGAATGTACAAAAACATGGGAAGGCCGGACAAGAACTGTGGGACAGCAGGGTTGTATTGAAAGACAATGCCTCAATCCATTAAGTGTAGTGAGACCTACAAAGGCATTTCTATTAGCGTTACACAAGAGCGGTTTGACTCTGGAGCAGGTTTCCGGACTGAATGTGGGCATACCCTCCTGTGCATGTTTTGGAGTAATCAAAGCGCGTTTCATGAACACCACCTTACCCACATATTCAGGTGTGCCAAGAATCTCTCTGAGCTCTCCAACCGCGCCCAGTCTGCGTGCCAGGCCAAAGTCTACGATCTTTATGTCTCCTGGAGGACACAGGCTGGTCAGGAGAATGTTCTGCGGCTGAGAGAGAAGCAAAGTGGACACACATCACGCCGAGAGCCGAAGTACGTACTTCAAACTTATTACACAACACGAGTCAGGTTCTCTTTTGAATACTTAGTCAATAATAACAATCTTTGCCCTCCAAGGGAGAGGTGTTTACCTTTGTGTAAAATGATTATTTGTGTGCTGAAAAACACTCTGAGCACATGACACTGTTCAAACATTGCTGGAGTTAAACTATTGCAACATTCTCTACAAGAGAAGTTACTGTACATACAGTACAGCACAAACTCCTTTTGTTTACACCAAACACACACATTTATTTTGTGGTTTTGAAGCCGATCAGCATCTACTGCATGTTGAAATAACACACAGTGGAATGTAACATTCTGGGGACATGGGGATCCATCCGAAACAGGAGTGTATGAATCATAATTTGTTTTTACACTGTGCTGTTGAGCTTTCCCACTCTACCCTGACCAAAGGGTTCTGTTACCAACTAGAATGCTACTCCTGGGCTTGACTGTGTCATGAAAATAGGAAATTGGGGTTTTGAGTCCACAACTTAAAAAAAAAAATTAAAAAGGGAACACACAGCCAAGCACTTAAGTGGGCAGTTTGTGGTGAAGCGAGTGAACGTGTAAAAATAGATTCCCTCGACTCCAGCTCCACTCATGCATGTGACTGTGTGTGTGTGTGTGTTTAACTATATTCGTGGGGTCCAAACACCGGGAGTCCAGTATACTTGTGGGGTCCCGACAGCTTTGTGGGGCCAAAATGCTGGAACCCAAAACTTTAAAGGGCTGTTTGAGGCTGTTTTAATACTTGGTTTTAGGATTAGGGTTAGAATTAGGTTCTGGTTATGGTGAGGGTAAGGGTTAAGGTTAGGCATTTAGTTGTGATGGTTAAGGTTAGGGTAAGGGGCTAGGGAATGCATTATGTCAATGACGGGTCCCCACAAAGATAGTGCCACAAACCTGTGTGTGTGTGTGTGTGTGTGTGTGCGCGTGCGTGCGTGCGTGTGTGTACAGACCTTGAGGTCTAAGTGCACCAGGCTGCTCTGGTGGAGATGGTGGACTCCCTCCAGTGTTTGCCTGATCAGACGAGTGATCTGGGCCTCTGGCAGCAGCTCCTCAGACACGCAGTGGTCAAATATCTCTCCACCGGCCGCACTGGGCACGGAGAAAACACACTGTTAATATACACACACACACACACACACACACACAAAAACACACACACACAAACACACACACACAAACACACACAAACACACACAAACTGCATCGACTGCTCATCTACTGAAATGTCCAAGGAAGAGTAAAATAACATTTAAATGCAGTTTTGTATGTGACGCACTTTCAACAAGACAAACGGAAATATACTGTAGTCATGGATTGCAGGGTGGCCTAGTGGTTTCAGGGGCCAACCCATCGCCAGAGGGCCACTGGTTTGATTCTACATGTCCTGGCAAAATGGGGATCAGCAAGATAGCAACCTCAATCCTGCTTACTCACTGTAAAGCACTGTAGGTAAGAGTGTCAGCCACAGACTGATTTTACAACATTTCAAGTTATTCAGGTTTGTAATTTGTTAATTTCCTTAGCCCTTTTGGAGCGGTCCAGAGATCAACTAAGTGCTGTCCTTTGCTCTCGGGAAGGGATTAACATGTCTCCAACAACAACAACAACAACACCACGTAATAGAGGTGTGGTTGGATAATGATAGCGATTCGCTCAAGACAGCCCCTGTGTATTCTTCTTTCTAATGTGGGCCTGACATCTAGTTTCTGTTTTGATGGTACACAGAAACAAGATGAATGTCAGGCAAGGAAGGCCGGTTCATTTGAAAAAATGATTGAACGTGAAAGGTCAGGAGGTCAGAAGAACATGATACCTAAGACCATGTTCGTTCAGGAGTTTCAGCTCTAAGCTGTACAATAATCTAGCTATCCAGACAAACCTGTTAGGAAGAATGAGCATTACATGAAAAAGCAGCGAGTTTTAAGATTGGACTAACAGGACTGTGCCCTTCAACGGGATCATACTGCTGCCTGTGCATGTTTTTACTTGTTTGTGGAAGAAACATTTAGCCTAGTGTTAAGACTCAGGTTCAGAGCTTGTTAAATATGATGTGCCACATTATTAAATGAAAAAAGAATATGCCACTGGTGTTGTTGGGAACTCACTATTCCAGCAGCAGGACGATGTCGTGATCTGTCTCGTAAGCAGCGTGCAGGTTGACCACACGGGCGTTGTTACGGGCCGCCTCCAGGACGGCCATCTCGTGGATGACGTCGGCCCGGCAGTCACGGCCTCGCCTCCTCTTCCGTAGGAACTTGGCAGCAAACACCTTCCCCGTGGCCTTCTCCACACAGTGCTTGACCACCGCAAACTTCCCCCTAGGAAGCAGAAAGTGGGCATACGGTTTCGGTCATATTCATTTTGCCCCGATATCACAAATCATAAGTTTGCCTCGGAGGGCTTTACAATCTGCACAGCAAATGACACACACTGTCGTCAGAACTAGAAAGTCTCCCATAAAAAAACTAGTTCAGATTGAATTCATTTCATCCATTAAAAGATCTAACATTCTCCAATTAGTGAAGTTACAGGGCTTAGATTTCTAATGTATTACACATCAGGTTAAGTGACATGGAATTTAAGAAAAAGTCCCATTTCAATATGGCTGACAGTACATGTTAAGGGTGGGAAATCACAGGTCAACTTGTCCAGCTGATGTCCCTCGCATTACAGTGGATGGGGAAAGCTAAAAGGCAGTTTGGTGAAAATGATGTTCAGTATTTACTAAATTGTATCTCTTTAGAATGGTGACTTACACCACAACATGTTTCCACGACACTTTTAAAATAAAACAATACATGATATTAATGAATATAGTGGATATATTCTCAAGCCTAATGACATATGGCTAGTTGTAACTGATTGCAGCATTGGGACAATGGTGCTATACAAGCATTGGCATTAGATAACTGTGTGTTATCTAACTCCATGTCTTGATCATTGGGGCAATTGTTCACGTTACTCAAGACTGGGAAGATACAAGTGTCTATCTGCTACTAGATGGAAGGGGAAAGAATTCATCACGGCTGAGCAACCTGAAAAGCAACAATCCAACAATACGGAATCATCAGAAACATGCCGTGCTTATTTGGTATTCAGGACACATTATACGGTCTTTTTTTTTTTTTCCTTTCTTAAATGATTAAAGTTTAGCTCCTAAACTATACCTGAACAAGAAGGCCGGCAAAATGAGTAACCCCCAAATTGTCCTGAGAACTAGACCTTCCTTCCTCTAACTTAAACATTTGGTATTTAGCGGATACAGTATTTTATGCCATTAGTGGAAACCCTTCTCCCCATGGCCATGGAAAAGCTATTTCAATCCAAAAATATCCTGAAGGTTTCAGACCCAGAAGGACATTGATAGAACAATAGAGCTAAACTATGCTATTTCTCTGTAGCACCACCTATCACTGTTAACTTACAAGTCATGTTTTCATGCAGTTTTAGCATTTGATACACAACATTTTCAAAGCTGATAGCACAGCAATGATACTCCATGCCATACTGAATAGTCCTGCTTTCCTGTAGTATCTGGCAACCATTTATGAACTAAGCTGAATACATGTTGGGACTTATCACACTAAATGTGCAATTTAAGACATGTGATGGCCATTTGTCATTATCATTGACTTTTAATTATACAGTAGTAGTAAATGGTTATAAAAGAGGCATTCCAGAAGTTCAGGATTCCACTTCACTAAAGTCCTGGGTCTCTAAGCACTGATGATGTCATCAGGGGTATTTTCTCTTGACTAAACTTGTTGATATTGTACAATATACAGCCTAACTTACACTCCTCATAAAAGGTAAACTCATCTTCATGTATACAACTGGTCGACTGCCCTTTGATAGATTGCATTTATCAACTTTTGGCTACCAGGGGGAAGGAAAACATTAAAGTGCTCATATTATGCTTTTTGGCTTTTCCCCTTTCCTTTATTGTGTTATATATCTTTTTTGTGCATGTTATAGGTTAACAAAGTGAAAAAGCCCAAAGTCCACCCCAAAGGGACTTACCATCTCCAACAGAAAACACTGTTCACAAACTGCTCCAAACAGCTCTATTGTAGTCCAGCCTTTACTTCAGAGACAAACATGGTCACTTTGTAACACACGTTATGATGCTCGCCTAGCTGCTAGCATGGCACGGCCTCATACTCTGCTTCTGACTGGCTAGTAGTCCTTACCTAGCTACTGTCAGGGAACGCCCTCATACTCTGCTTCTGACTGGCTAGTAGTCCTTACCTAGGTACTGTCAGGGCACGCCCTCATACTCTGCTTCTGACTGGCTAGTAGTCCTTACCTAGCTACTGAGCATGTGCGACTCCTAACAAAGATGGAACAGAAGTGAGAGGTCTCACTCTGTAGCTAAAACAGAGAGCTCAACACACAGGGTGAAAAGAGGAGCTGCAGCAATGTGCAGTACAACAAAAATATGGTGGTTTTTGAAAAACGAAACCACATAAACCTATTCCGGTACAACCTCTAAATACAATTATGAACCTGAAAATGAGCATAATATGAGCACTTTAAAAAAGGTGACAGATACTAGGGCTGAACGATATGAGGAAAACATGTGATATGCAATAACGTTGATTACCGTGATAACAATATTATTTGCGATAAATAAATATTAAAGTCTACTCAGTTCTGCTGCTTTCAGTATTCTGCTTGAATGCAAAAAGTGCTTGTTGAATTTAAAACAAGTGAAAGAAAATCATTTTCAACATTCTTGTATTGAACAAATTGAACATTGAATTGAATATAAAAGGCACTACTAAATTGACAGTTACATTATAAAGTGCAGTTTTCTACTGATATTTTCTTTCAAATAACAAAAAAAAATCTCTAAGTGTCATCGGCGATGTGTCGCAGCTTTCCCGATATGTGTATGCTGCACCAGTTGATATTGCGACGATAAAAAAAAATATATTGTGCAGCCCTAACAGATACACAGCCACCACATGGTCTACACCAAACATTTCTAACTCTATAGCTTGCTGGATGCTAGTCTAACCTGCTAGTCACTAACTTTGACGTGTGACGCTGCGCAGGTAACAGATTTTTATCAGGGCTTTAGTTCAGCTGCGTACCATAAAACCAAAACAATGCTAAAACAAAGTTGCAGACTGGGTTTTATAATTATTTCTGTTACTGTCTTTCACCCTTCTCACATTACCAAGTCATCCCATACCATGTGAACAGAGAAAATACTGATGAATGCACAACCAGTTCCAAAAAGAAATATTGACAGACTGACAATAAATACCACTCAAAGTTCCAACCTGACAAAGAAATATGTAAAACGCGGTGAAACTGAATTTCTCCACTGTTAAATGTCACTGTTTATTACCTTAAGACTTTGCTGTACTGAAGCTGACAATAAACATTCCTTAAAAGGACAAAAGCAGAACTAGAATTGCCCTTATCATGTTCTTATAAAAATATCGCACCTCAGAACTTCCTGGTTTGACAAACTGCACACACATAAGTGAACAGAAGTGGCCTGTACCATTTCTTCTTTCTAAACGTCTGGTTTCCACATGTGCGCATTTCCTCCCCCACCCCCTGTTTTGAAATCAGAATTATACAGTACATGCTTGCATGACACATCCCTTCAAACACACCTCAGAGATCTTAGGGCATGATCATCCACCCTCAGCTGTTGCCATGGCTCACACACAGTGCCGAACACATGACAAAGGTCTACTGTAGCACCATCATTCAGGTCATCCCTGCACTGCGAGGCTCGTGTATTTACAGTGGTTAAAGCGCACAGTCCAAAGTCCAAATGCAGTTAAAGTTTCAATGACTTGATCTGTGCTACTCATGTATGAAAATACAGAAATTACAGACAATGCAGACTTGAACATATCATTATAATTGGTCAGATAAAATGTTTCTGTTGTCCGTATGTGATATGTGGCAGTTATTGCGTGTTTATTCTCATGTTTAAAGTTGTCTTCAATCTGTACTGACAATATAACTTAATTTAGTCTCAATACTCCGTTTCTATAATACAGAATTGGGATTTTCTTTTTCTTCTTGAACAAAAACTAAAGTGGAATAATACACTTCTAGAGACAATATATCATGAGACATTTTCTAAAAACGGATTGTTTTCTGAAAAAGAATGCAGTTCACATGTCAGTCAGTCAGTCTGACATTTATTTCATTTGTAAAGAAGTACAAAACGTGGATTTTCTGCATTTTCGGTATCATATAAACACAAAATATTAAGGTGAATCATTGGTAAACAAATAAAACATCGAACAAAGAATCGATTTTAAAAATCGTCGCAAAAATCATGATACATACGATTTTCTATTTTTTCCCCTAACAGAAACGGACTGTCATTTCTAACTATGTAATAATAAATTGTATGGCACTAGCACAAGTATCGATTATAAAGAATGATCAAAATTAGAATACTTCATAAACTACCACTGAGTTGAATGACAATGGAAATGTATGACAGTCTCAGGCTCTCCTTGCTGTTGCATTGATAAGGCTTTCCTAAGCAGTCAGTCAATAGTTCCCAAACTTTATGTTATACAATTGTAAACTGTGGTCTATATATAGGCTACTGTGGTTATGAGCTTATCAGAATGTTGTAATGCAATGCTGCCCTGTTAATAACGTTATGTATCAGTTGGACTTCCTATTAACAATCCAGATCCATTTCAAATGCAAATTGTACAATTGATACACTCATCCCTATGAAAGCCTAGCATACTAGTGCATAACGGAACAACTTTTAACATTCGTGCAAACAGCATTCTGCCCGGAGGAGACCCTCTGAACCTCCCTCAGGGACCCTGATAGTCCCGGGACAACAGTCATATAATGTTGGACTCACCTTCCAAGCTCTCCAGTGATTTCATACACACTTTCCATCGGCTCCGTGCTGATTGGAGTCTGAATTTCGCCGAGCAGACCAGCTGCGAGCCCGCTGCGACTGTCCAGCCGCCTCCGAGACATCTTTCTCTCCGTAGGTCAGTCCTGCTGCCAGCTACCCGGCTGGATACGTTAACGTCACCGCGCTGAAAGCTAAATGAGAGACGAACGACCAAACTAACCAAAGTGGCTATCTAACGTTTACACTGCCAGTTTAACATTAACTACATGGTAATGTTAAATAAGCCGGTTAACGTTACCATGCTACTGTTTAGTTTGGCTACTTCACCGAGTCCGGTTAGCTCAACTGTCGCTAACTAAGTTAGCTCGACGGTCAATGTCGCGGGTCCAAAAGTAAGTTAAACCTATTTCCTCAGCTCAACTGAAGAGGAGTGGTTAGTCTATAACATTTACAGCTACGGCTGACTCCAGGGGTTAAGTTATCCAAACTGCCGCTGTGGGCGACTACTAAATATCCTAGTAAGTTTATCTCGAGTGTTTTCGATCATTTTTACATCCTTCTGTTTGACACTTACTCGACACGTCACGGCTTGACGCATGCGCATTATTGTTGTGTTTGAAAAAAAGCAATAAAAAAAACGAGGTCAGAGGATCTTTGATATTTCTTTTCCTAGGATGTCGAAGGCATGTCCCGCCCTACTCTGCCTCTGATTGGCTTACAATGGTATACCTAACCCTGACCAGACCAAACCAAACTCCTTAATGCTTAAACCTAACCAATCCAAGCCAATCAGAGGCAGAGTAGGGCGGGTCATGCCTTCACCATCCATGGAAACGCAGATTTGAAACGTAAATACCGATTTAATTATAATTGTGCGATACAATCGTTATGAGTGTTTATCAGACCTTTCATTTAATCCGACCCCAGATTGAAATCAAACAATTACTATTTCCATTGTATTTCTTTTCCTTTTTTGATTTATTCATAATTTCTTTGTCATTGCTTTCATTGTATCTTCTTCACTTTTGTTTATATTGCACTGTAATACTGACTATTATGTTTTCAAATTGTATCAATGTGAGAAATGTTGGCCATAAGATTTGTATTCTGAAATATTGTATAATAAAAAATAAAATTAAAAAAATTGAGCTACGTAGAAACGTTGACCGTCTAAGTAATAAATATGACAAACTAAATCAGAAGTTTGACTTATTATTCAAAGTTTTCCTTTTTATCTCACACGACACTTAAGACTTTAAGATTTTACTTGTGACATAGTGTTAGTTTCTCATAATTTTAACATAAGCTACTGTCTAAAAATGAATCAAAACAAAAACAAGTCATCATTTTTGAGATAGCACGTCCAAAATATGAGATATATTGCCTCAAATGTGTGAGATCAAAAGTCTAAATTATGAGATCAGCTGAATTTTTGACTTACAGTCTCATTTCTTTCTCATATTTTATGTAGAAAGTCAAACTTACTTAGTATGTTTTGATTTTAGCTTACCATTAGTTTTTATTTTTGTCATTTCTAACATGAGCTTCCACATATACATTTGTTTAATGTGCACATGTAAATTCAATAACATGTGGCAAATCATCTGCAGGGCACTGACACCTCAGGGTCTAAATACTGCAACTTCTTATAGCTCCATGCAATAACAAATGTATGAAGAATGTATAGGGATAGTTTTGATATTTTTAAAATACATTTTTCTTCATATTGTCTTTAAGATTTTTATTTAGTCAATTGCCCTTATTTTATTTTTCTATTCCTTTTACGGACATATCTGTCTGGACAACTTTGGGTTTAGGAGAGGATTATTTAATCAAGGAAAGATAGTGGTAACCTAATGATGAAGTGTTTTTCTAATTTCCTAACAGATCGAGTTTGTACTATAAAGATAATACATTTATTTATTGTACTCGTTCAATTGGTACCAAAACTCTTGTAAAAGATAAATAAGGGTCTTGTATCGTTAATCAAAATTTGCCATTTGTTCTCTTTTATTACAATCATTGGGGTGAAATGGAGACACACATACAGGAGCTTTGCATAGAGTGGAATTCTGAAAACCGGAGCCTGTCTTTATTTGGGTGTGAAGCAAGTACTCAATCCTACCAATCTTCTGCAGCAGAAAAGCCTCGTTATGGAAAACGTCAAACTGTACTGTACTGTATGTCCTAACGTGAAGCGTTGTTGCCCATGCCACAAATCTGCCCCTCAAGCAAACATGAGGTGATGCTCTGTAAGGATTTGGCAGAAGCCAGAAGTGGGATGTGTTTGTTAGACAGAAATAGAGAGCAGGCCTAATGGTTGACTTTGCAAGCCCCAAACCTTTGGTACATTCGGTGCAAAATAGATATATTTATACACACAACAGGACAGACATACATATACATTTCTATACAAAGAGACAAACAGGACCACACACATGGTACACGTACATGTGCTCTCACGTTTCACAAAATCAAAACAGCCCTATTGATTCATGAGCAATGAACCATAACCATCGACCTATTACTAAGATAGGCAGACACGCACATGTGAAAGTAACATTTTTTTGAAACATGCTGCCGAGATACTCGCCATTACACTGTCATAGATAAAACAAACTATTGCATTTGCACATTGTCCATTACCTGGAGCTAAAACTAAGTGACTAAAGCACCTATTTCCCACACCTTGTTCCCATGAGCTTAACACTCAAGGTATGACAGTGCCAGGTAAGCATAAGGCCGCATGCCTCAAGTGAGCGCCACAACCAAAGTCACGCAACCTAATTGTCTCCCTCACACCTTTTTCTGAATGGATAGCAATATCCTCATGCAAAAAAAGCTAGTAAGGACAGTGTGTTGCACTATTTCAGCATGCAATATCGAGCTATAACACAACGCCATCTAGGGGGTTTCTGCTCCAGCACAGCTCACAGAGCTGACCGGGAGGATCCCGCATGCAGTATTGGACTGGGAGAGGGGGGGGGGCTGGGATATGAAAGTCTGCCTCCACATCTCGCATCACATGTGGGGCTCACTAGCACTATTCCAGCCCCCTGTGGTGTAGCTCCAACAGGACTCTGTACAGTAGGTGTAATCGTGCATGCACCCCATAGAAAACGAGTATGTGTGTGTGTTTTTCGTGTGCATGTAAGAAAGTGTGTGAGAGACTGAGTGAAAGGGTCCTCAGGGTTTGGGTCGTGCACTTAAGAGTTAGAGAAATGTTTTATCACATGCTTTATAGACAGAACTATTGCCTGGCATGGACTTGTATGCCAAACGTTCTAAAGTATAATATCCATACAGCACTAAAGGCTGCTTGCTTGTTCCTGACAACATCATCTTCATCACACCTGGTCAGGTCATTCAGAAAGGAGGAAATCCCTGGCTCTATGCTTTGAAGTTGCCAGAGTAATGACAGCACACTTTACTGCCCCCTTGTGTTGATATCTGTTTGGGGAATTTAAACCGCCCTTAGTTTCACCATCTTTTTTTACAAGGAAATAAAATCACTTCCCTTACGAAATTTCACTTTATGGTCAGGAGAACCCAAGAGGCACTAAAGAGATCCCAACACTGCTCCCTGACCAGGTACCTGGGTGACACCAGGTCAGTGTCTTTCAGTTTACAAGGCCTAATCCGGTGCCAACATGGAGTGAAGCGCATCCTCATTCCTCAAGCAACCGTGTCGCGTTTGATTCCCTTTTCCCTCCACCTCCAACTCTCCACTTTGTGTTTCCCTGGAATCTTCTTCAGGGACCCACAAACAGAGTTGCTTGAGGTCCATACATTCAGTCACTTATTTGGTACATTCATCACTTTCATAGGATGGAAAGAGGATTACATCAGTGAGAAGGACCTCGTGGGTCATACTTATAAGCTGACGTCATCTGTCTGTGTGAGAAAGTGCATCTATTGCCCATGATTAATGTGTGGAACAGTTTGGAGGACAGGGACCCTGCACATCCATCTGACTGAAGTGTGTCTGTAAATCTATCTGTATTAGAGTGCATCTGTTACACTGTAAGAAATTGCACCCACAGCATCCAGGCTAATGTTATAATATTGTGTGTGTGTGTGTGTGTGTGTGTGTGTGTGTGTGTGTGTGTGTGTCTGTGTGTGTTTGTGATACTGGACACCTTGTTGAGTATATGCAGAAACAGGGCTGCATGTCTCAGATATGTCTTTACCTTTCGTGCCCATGTAAGAGCTCTGATGTCGCAATATTGAAGGTAACAGTCCTGACCAGAACCTGCCATCATTATCACGATGGGTCTGTAAGTGTCACTGATGAGTTGTGATTCATTGTCCAGCTTTTTCAGGAAACACAACTGTGAACACAAGTGTATTTTCACACTTAGAACAACTGGTTTTATGCATTTGTGTATGTTTATCTGTGTGTGTGTGTGTGTGTGTGTGTGTGTGTGTGTGTGTGCGCACTAGTGTATCCCCTGCTCTCAGACAGATAAGGAGGACCAGCCAACATCCAGTTCTAAGTCTAAAATGTCACATATTTCCATGCTGATAAAAAAAAAAAACACATCTTGGGGGAAACACTGGTTTGCACCATCAATAAAAACAAAATGTCTCATGTTTGTGTGTGTTTTGTGCAAAGGTGATTAGTGTGTGTGTGTATTATAGTTCATAACGTTGCAGCCCCAGTGCAGAAAGGACACAGTTTAGAGGTCCAGAGAGGGAGAGGAGGGTGGGGGGGAGCTTTGTGGTTTTTGAGTAGCTGTCTCTGAGGTGCAGGTTGGAGGAGGAGGAAGAGGAGGAGGAGGAGTGGGAGGGGGAGATGCTAGAAAGCCAGTACACAAGGCCATGACTGAAGAGATAAGCACACACGTAAAGGTAACCATGAAAACAAGAAATGGTACTGTACAGCTTTTCAAGCCACACTCCGATTCTCCGCCTTTCTTCCAGAGGATGTTTACTCGACTGACCTCTAGTAGACATGTGACAGAAAGGCAGGGAATCGGAACGAAGCCTGAGTGCTGAGTGACGAAAAGCCAGTCGGGAAAAAAAAGCATAGTTGTTGGGGGGGGGGGGGGGGGGGTGTTAGTTGCCATTTGAGGATATTAGTTTTATTTTTCCACGTCTCTCTTAAGTGAGATGGGTGGATTTCCAGATGGTTCTGTCTCCCAAGTTAAACCTGGGCGTGAGCTGATTTGAGGTCACTCCAAACCGAACGTGCTGGTTTCCTCTACGGCGGTGACCAGCTTCTCGTACAGCATGGAGAAGGAGGGGTACGGTGGAAGGTCCAGACGGTTAAAGCAAGTGTGAGCCCTATGGAAAGACACACACACACACACACACACACACACACACACACACACACACACACACACACACACACACACACAGGTCAGGGTAAGAAAAGAAAAAATACACCTTTTGCATAGTTAATCATGTCTGTGCAGTCCCTAAAGGCTGCCTAGTCATCCCATTGGGCATCGTACCTGGGTAAGGAGGTGATTTTCCCCCACTTCTCCACACAGAATCTGCGGGGTCCATTACTGCCCCGTAGAGAGGCGAATCCCTCGTAGGGAATACTGGAGGTGCCTGTCACAAACTAGAGAAAAGAAGGCCACAAACGTCACACAAAGTATAAAAACAGCCTCCTAAAACATTGTTATTATTTATCACTCAAAATTGATAAATAGTCTGTTTTAAACAGAGGATTTTCCAACTTCAATGAAAACTGAAAATTGCATGGAAATTGTTTAATCTAGCCTCAAACACATTAGCAAGCTACAAGTAAAACCACCATCATCTGTGCAACGCATTCTCATGAACGGGTTTGTTGAACTCTAGACGCACCCTAGTGGCAGCAAATGTAACTTGCAGCCAGGGTCAGTCTAGCAACTCTCCGTTGGCTTGCAAGCTGGAAAAACCAAATTCTGGTCAGACCAATCACGTCGTGTATAGAGTCGGTGGGCGGGCTTAACATAAGGACGGCAGAGTTGCAACGGTTCCGCGTGAATTCCCTGCTACTTGAAAACAAAGAAGATGGCTGCTGCTGCTGGAGAACAGCGGCCTTTGGAATCGGCTTTGACCCAACATCTGGATGTGGGTCTGGCTTGTGCGGCTATGGGTTTGTATCATATCCTACGAAAACGTATGCACAACAATTTGCATGATATCCTACAAAATTAGGCTGGTGACGACCGGTCACATGACAGTTAAGTTTAGCGGTCTTTACAGTTACATTTAGATAACAAAAATGGTGACTGGGAGCCGGCTATAGAGCACCATGAGGTGCTGGTTGTTTCAGGGCCCGTTACTAATTGAGTTTAGCCGACAAAAAGATTGTGGTTTGGATTAAAACACACCCGTCCTCCCCAACCTCCTCCCTGCGCGGACCTGAGCGTTCTTTTTACAGCAGCTATCAACGGGGTGCATACAGCAATACATACGTGGAATACGTACAAATTACAGTGCTTTACTTTTCGTAGCTATATGTACGAATGGTTCATGAGAACAGCCTGGTCTGTGATGTGTGGCGCCTGCAGGGCACCCAGCCTCCACATGACGGCAGCCTGTGTGCATGCGGTCCCCCCATGCTGTACCTGCAGTAGTCTCAGCCTCTGCTCGTTGTTGAACCTCTCCACAGCGGCCCAGAACCAGCGAATCACTATGTGGTTGTCATGGTAACCTGAAGGGAGATTGAGGATGACGATGATGAGTCAGATGAATAACAAATAAGGCCTCTGTAACCTGTTCCTCCCTCTGCTCCTCCTTCCACCTCACTATTTCTCCGGTGTGATTCTTGAATGGGCTCTGCTGTTTAATGTTTAATGGCCGGAGCTGTTCGGTCCGTCTCAGTCGATTCCTCTATTAAAAGAGCCTCCCGCTGAGTCATGGCCGATTGTCCGCTGGGGTTCGCTTGTCTCCCTGCTGCTGGCTGCTTTTCAACTGTTTTGGCCAGACCCTCAAAAAGACTTTTAATGTGATCTCTTAGAAAGGGTTCGGACACTCGTACCGTACACGGTATGTATTACAATCATGAAATAGCAACAACTCCCCAAAGTTTCAAGTGCTCATTATACAGTACTTTACAGTAGAGCCTAATAAATAGGTAATGAAAATATTTCTCAAACTCAATAATCACTATTTATTGTATAGTAAGTAGTTACACATACAGTAAGTACAGCAATGATGGCAGGGAGTAATATGTAATTTACCTTTTTAGATTAATTAACAGAAATTCAGATTCAAATGAATTGATTTCAATTTTAAAATCCAGGTAGCTAGTTTGAACCCTTTGTGAAATTAACGTAAAAATAATACGAAATGTTTGACATCTTTCTCACTGATCAGACATCGTCGTGAGAAACATCACAACTTCACTTATGCTACATTTAGGACTACATGTTGTAGTTAAGTTACGCATCATGTCCACTGTAGAATGTGTATTTCCTGGAATTCTATGTAATGACAACAATTCTGTCGGTGCGTCCACATGACACAAGTCTTCCGTGATCGCGCTTCACCCCCACCCCTCCTCAATACAGTTGCCAGTAGCCAAGGAGTATGACACGGAGGATAAAAAACCAACATGATGGTAATTATCTTCACTTGAGTTTCTGTGCGCGAAAGTCGCCGGACGACACCATATTGTAAACATAGCCATACTGAGAAATACAGAGAGAGTGGAGCTGATGGTCTTAATTAGCTCTGTATCAACTCATTTGGCAATGGCTTCAATGTAACAGACGTTCATTAATATAAAAAAGTTATGCACTAAAGCTTTAAGAGGTTAAGATGTATTCCACCCTGTGACAGCCCAGAGCCTGTTGTCTTGTGCCTGGTTACTGTTTTCTGTCTTGTGCACTTGCAGGTCTGAGGCTGAGGTGCTAACGACATGACTGGGAGCCCATGGCCAGTCCTCCCAGTCTATTTAACCCCAGAGACCAGTGTGCAGCGTTCTCTTCACCCAGCACCAGCATCAGTTCATCTTTATTTAGTTACTTCCTTGGTTAGACACTGGCAATGTTCACTGCATCCATACACCCTCATACACCACTGATCCTGACTACCTCACTGTTCACTGCATCCATACACCCTCATACACCACTGATCCTGACTACCTCACTGTTCACTGCATCCATACACCCTCATACACCACTGATCCTGACTACCTCACTGTTCACTGCATCCATACACCCTCATACACTACTGATCCTGACTACCTCACTGTTCACTGCATCCATACACCCTCATACACTACTGATCCTGACTACCTCACTGTTCACTGCATCCATACACCCTCATACACCACTGATCCTGACTACCTCACTGTTCACTGCATCCATACACCCTCATACACCACTGATCCTGACTACCTCATTGTTCACTGCATCCATACACCCTCATACACCACTGATCCTGACTACCTCACTGTTCACTGCATCCATACACCCTCATACACCACTGATCCTGACTACCTCATTGTTCACTGCATCCATACACCACTGATCCTGACTACCTCATTGTTCACTGCATCCATACACCCTCATACACCACTGATCCTGACTACCTCATTGTTCACTGCATCCATACACCCTCATACACTACTGATCCTGACTACCTCATTGTTCACTGCATCCATACACCCTCATACACCACTGATCCTGACTACCTCACTGTTCACTGCATCCATACACCCTCATACACTACTGATCCTGACTACCTCACTGTTCACTGCATCCATACACCCTCATACACCACTGATCCTGACTACCTCATTGTTCACTGCATCCATACACCCTCATACACCACTGATCCTGACTACCTCGTTGTCTTTCTGTTTGCACTTTTATTTAATAAATGGCAGTTTGCTAATACTAAGTTGTTGGCCTATGAGCCGGTTATAACACACTCTCATGCATCCACTGGACATTGGCACGTTAGCTGGAATGGCAGGGGATCACAGTTGTGATGGACCTGTTATGCGTGGTATTGGTATTGGGTGTAGCTGTTTTAGCCAACGTAAAGTTGGTTTTGTCATTTCATTTTTTCTTACATCTTCCTAGTGGTCAGGTCAGATTTCTGGGTTCTGGCTCCTCATACTTTTACCCACTATAGCAATAACTTAAATCTAGGCCCTTACGCAAGGCATCTATCTAATCCCCCACTGCTCAAAACAAAGGGTTAGTGGTTGCAGCTTCAAGTTGTTGGATAAATATGTCACCTGAAAATGAGCCAACTTGGCAAGTTTTCTCACCTTGCTGTCAGCGTGCCATGAACGCTCTCATCTACATCTCCGCTCTGTTGCCTCACCCCTTCCCTCAAGCTTTACATACCTCCTCTGTACTCGGTGTTGTTTCTCCAGTCTGCCAAGTCGATCTCTGCAGTGCCTGCAATCACCAGCTCCAGCTCCCTGGCATCAAACACTGACACCAGTCGCACATCCACCACCTAACACACACACACACACACACACACACACACACACACACACACACACACACACACACAGATGAACACATTGTATACATACTGTATGGTAGAGCCTATTTATTTATCACAGTCTTCCCCACATACATCAGATAGTTTGAGGAATTTCAGAGCATTCAGACAAGAGAGCTACAGTAGATCCTTACTGTGGAGATACAAAGTGACACAAATGTAGAGCTGCAAAGATGAATCTATTAATCGTTTAGTGGTCAACTTTTAAATTAAGCGCAAACTATTTTGATAATTGATTAATCTGTTTGAGTAATTTTTTATGAAAAAAGGTAAAAAATTCTCCCATGTTAGCTTCTTAAACGTGAATATGTTCTAGTTTCTTCTCTCCTCTGTGACAGTAAACTGAATATCTTTGAGTTGTGGACAAAACAAGACATTTAAGGATGTCATCTTTGGCTTTGGGAAACACTGATCCACATTTTTCACCATTTTCTGACGTTTTATAGACCAAACAACTAATGGATTAATCGAGGAATTCATCAACAATGGAAATAATCGTTACTTGCAGCCCTACACAGATGGCAACAGAATAAACTGTACTGTGGGAAAGGTTTCCATCAGCTTGTCTACAGTAGATTTGATTTGTTTAGCAAACCGAGGCCTGTAAACTCACATTGACACACAAGTAGCCCACAAAGACCCGATAATCTGTCATCCCGCCGAGCAACGGATTTAAACAGGGGTCTGTTGGGTTTGTACCAGTTATGAAAACACACGAGAAAAAGCAGAATATGAGCACCAAATCCAGATTACAGTCTACTCTTGGTTTACTTTGTCATGCTGAGCTTCCACAGCTTGTAGGAATGTGAGCTATCACATGCCAACATCCATCTTCTTAAGTTCTTTCTTGTACAAATATTATAGAGAAATACACACGTTTATCATTATTCAGAGTTTGAACAGACCACTCACACTACACATCCAAACTGAGGAGTGCACAATATGTAACCATTCTCTCTGTTACAAAAGTAACTATCTACTGTAGTGTAGGCTATATCCACTGGGGTCACAACAAGCGTGACACAGGTAGGGCTAGGAATCGCTCAAAAATGTGGTGCGTCAAACCGAAGCAGAGGGAGAGACACAGAGCTGTAGCGGAGCCACTTTTTAATTAATTAAAGGTGCAGTAGGTAAGCCTTCTAAAACTAACTTTCTGTCATATTTGCTGAAACTGACTCTATGTTCCAGTAGAACTACATGAAGCAGGTCATTTAAAAATAAATCCAGCTCCTCTGGCTCCACCTACAGCCTGTAGTGTGATTTACAAAAATCCACAGCTCCCTGTTCAGATGCACCAATCAGGGCCAGGGGGGGTGTCTAACTGCGTGTCAATCACTGCTCATGCACACACATTTATTCTCCCTTGTGGGGGGAGGGGCTTAGGAGACCGTTTTGGGCTTTAAGCAGAAAGGGGGGAGGGACTGACAAGTTGTTGATGTTCACATTTTTTGGCTCAGTCCTGGATCTTCCTACCTACAGCACCTTTAACTCTATCAGTTATCAGGCAAATAAAACGCCGATACAGATAATCTGCAAACGGACCGATAATCGGCCAGGGGGCGATAATCGGTCTATCCCTAGTAAGCTACATTCCCATGGTGATAGGTGGTGATAGGTAAGCTACATTCCCATGGTGATAGGTAATCAATATTTCCATGGTGATATAGGTAAGCTAACTAACACGAGCAAAGATCGAAAACATATGTCTGGTGAAGAGCTATTATGTCAAGATGTAGTTTGCTCTTTAGGCTGGATCACAACTCTTCTTTCGCCTTCTAGTTAAAACGTATTGGGACACCAGTAGCTTGCTCAAAGCATACTCATCCACCCCTGAATCAGTCCCAGATGTCAGACGGTGGGTGTGGGTGAAAGGATGCTCCTGGGGTTTTGAGTTTATACTGATAAAAAAATAAATCTCAGATTCTAAGCAACCAATGCAATGACGTCACCACTTTGCGTCATTGGTATTGATCAACAATACTGTCATAGAGTGTATTAGCCATCGTGTGCTATAGAGAAGAACATCGTACTTATTGCCCTTTCAAGTGGAGCTCAAAGCCTCGTTAATACCTCTAACACCGATATTAAGTACTGTACCTCATAGAAGCCTCGGACCAGGCTCTCCGTCTGCTGGGCCACTCCTCGCTCTATACGCCACTTGACCATACGCTCGATGTACTCCTTTTTGTTCTTCTCTGACACGGGGATACCAGCCCCGCCTGGCTTCAGCTCTCTCTCTGTAATCTGCACAGCCACATGCACACATGGAAACTTCAATCTCAAACGTAGATGTATTTTTACCAGGCTGCTGTCACACATTTAACAAATGCATCTGGTGGAATGTAAAAAACTAAGTACATTTACTTAAGAACTGTACTTAAGTACAAATTTGAGGTACTTGTACTTGAATAGAGACTTTTCATGCCATTTTCTACTTCTACTCCGCTACATTTCAGAGAGAAATATTGTACTTTTTACTCTACTACATTCATCTGACAGCTTTAGTTACTAGTTATTTTACACATTAAGATTTGTGCACACAAAACACATGTAGTTTATAAAACACAATGTTCAGCTGAAATGATTAGACCATTAAACACTTAGTTAATGGACAGAACTGTTTGGATCGTTTCCAGTTTCTACAATGTGAGGGTTTCTCTGCATTGAGTACTTTTACTTTTAATACCTTAAGTACATTTTCCCGATGATGCTTACATACTTATACTTAAGTAGCATTTTAAATGTAGTAACAGAGTATTTTTAAAGTGTGGTATTAGTACTTTTACTGAAATAAAGGATCTGAATACTTCTTCCAAAACTGAACAGATGCAGGAAGAGTCATGTTGTCCAATCACACACACACACACACACACACACACACACACACACACACACACACACACACACACACACACACACACACACACACACACCTGTCCAAAGACCTCCTCATTGACAGTGAAGGTGAGGTCCAGCATGTCTTCGATGTCGTTGTCCTTCATCCACTGCAGGCTCTGGTGGAACTCCTCGTCCAGAAACTCCAGGTCGCTCAGGTCACAGGGGCTGCATGAGCACAGGCAGAGCTTAGACCACGGCCCATTGTAAGCAGGGAGGTTAAAGCTTAATTAGCTGATGTACAATGGCATAAGACAGCGTTCCTCAAAGATAGTAAAATACAAGACACGGCGTGATGCATGGCAGGATAATATGTAATATGCTGAAATGTATTATGTATCAGGATAAACCCCTCGGGAATGTAGCATCTCAGTTATAAGGGATGTGAAAGCCACGTGTGCAAAACTCTAACTACAGTCTGCACAGCAGCAGTTCATGTGGACCAAACTAGTTCATTTTTCATAGCTTGAACACAGTTTTCAAAACTCTACACACTAATCCCATGGCTTTAACCACAACGTGCACAACACTGTGGATTCACAGCACATTGTTCAAATGCTAACACACTGCTGTCAAAACTGGATTTCTGGGGCGCCCGGATAGTGATAGTTGGTAGAGCAGGTACCCATATATAGAGGTTTACTCCTCGACGCAGCATGCGGCCCTTTGCTGCATGTCATCCCCCCTCTCTCCCCTTTCATTTCTTCAGCTGTCCTGTCAATAAACAGAAAGCCTCAGAAAGGCTCAGAAAGCCTTTCTTTGTACACAAACACCAAATAAGAATGAAACAATTATACACTGTACCGTTTGCGAGAAACAGGGAAAAGAGCAAAGATACCAACATGTCCAGGTAAGATGTCTGAGGTTACATACACAGTTATAATAAAAAATGTGAAAAACATTATATCTTTACTATAGTAAAACTGCATTCTTACTGTTTTTCAGAAAGTAATGGAGGTGAAAGCAATGGGATCACCACACTCATTTGTATTTCAGTCCCTCCAGAAAAACGTGATTATGCGATCTCATATTTCAATGCATAATGAGCCAAAGTCCGCATAGTTATGCGGGGGCCATATTTTTTCAAATATGCCACACTTTCACCCGATTTTCACCCGAAAACCGCAGTTTTTGCAAGTTCCTGCAATTTCATCGCATACAATTGCAGAAATATCCCGCATATTCCATCGCATTTTTTTTTTTGCCTGCAACAATCACAAAAAAACTCTGGATTTTTCTGGAAGGACTGGTATTTAGAGGTGATGCAGACATCCGGTGTGATGAAGAAAACTTGCTGCATGATGCTGGAGAGAGGCAGGATTAGTCACACTACTCTTTGTTACTGTTATGTACCTTTAGTTTTTTTTCCAGTAATTCCATAAATTACTAGAGACAAAATACTATATTGAAGCAAACTGCTGATTTTCATTCCTTCTTGTTTACCTTATGTAAAAGTGGTATATTTTAAAATCTATATCTTTTCTTTAAAGGTCTAGTGTATAACGTGTTTAGTTGTGTTGTGTTGTGTTGCCCGTTCACTAACATGTCCTTTTTATGAATATTTACCACCACCATCAATTCCAAGTATTCCTATTGGCTTGAAATTTTACATTTGCGATTGCATGAACTGGGGTAGACGCTCCATATTCATGCTCCATCTTGAAATACGTTAGCCGGTAAGGGACATACAGGACATACTGCTCCACCTTTCACGTTTTCGCTGTCACATGATAAACTCACAGGTGCTGCTAATGCTGCTAATGGGTATCGTAGCTTCCCGGCCCCGGCAAGTTTGAAGAAGGAAACGTGGAGGACCACACGTATTCAAAATCCAAATTTCAGGAACAGGAGTCTTCTTCTTCTTCGCCCAGAAAAAGAAAAAGGATATTGAAAAGAGCAAGAGACCGGCTTTTTGGAGCGTGAAGGCTACCGTAGCTGTAATACGTACTTTGAACTGCGTGGCGCGAGAGAGTTGATTACGATATATGATCTCAACGCTAGATGGGAGAAATTCCTACACATTGGACCTTTCAAGAAACTATTGAGTAGTGTGAAGTTACTTCAATTGTTTAAACTGTAAAGATGAGAAAGTTTGTAATTTCTGTATTGGTGTGTGTACTCTCAGTGTGTTCTGAGTGACTGTGTGTGTTGTCTCAGTGAGGATTGTTCTGAGTGTTTGGCTGCTCTGAGCCTGTTCTCAGACGTGTGTGAAGAGCTGTGTTGTTGTGAATGAGTTCTGCAGGTGATGTCAACTGTTTAGCTCAGGTGACTGTTGGTAGTGCAGACTGTGGTTAGAGCTTTGCACTGTGCACTGTTTCAGCTGTGCCCAGTGTCCTTTAGCAATCGAAAAAAAACAAAAAACCCTGTAAGGTAACATCTTGAACATCTTGACTTTTACCTTTCATTTTCCAAATATCCCCTAAATGTACCTTTAACCCTTCATTTTATTTGGTTTTTCAACACATAGAGTAGCATAGAGAAGGGATATAATAACCATGGTGACGGGGCATGCTGAGCCTTGGTAATGTTAATTATTGTGCTGACATGTAAAACCAATGAAAGCACTATCCTATTCTGTTTTTGTTCCTTAATAATATATACTATCCCCATCATGCATTGAGTGATGTAAACAGGAAGTATAGTGTTGCTATGGCGACAGTGAGTTAGGTATTTATAGCCATTTTTTTTAGCTTATATTTATTGACTGAACAGTCGTGTGGATCACTTTTTTATACCCAAAACAAAAAACATGAATTCTTTATATATATATATATATATATACACACACACTTCACCATTATAACAGATACAAAAATTCAAGATATCATTTTCCCTGTAATGCAGCATGAAATATTTGATGTCATTAGAAAATAGAAATTAGATTTTTAGGCTCCGGAGGTTACACCTGATGATCCTGAATCAAACACAAAAGGTTTTTTTAAGAGCCACACACTTAAACCTAAAGAGAGACGAAATGGATAAAGATAAAGGCTTTCAAAGCCCTTCCAGATGGTTCTCTCCACAATACTAAAGTTATATATTATTATATGTTATACAGCATTACATGTTATATTTATATTATATAATAGAACTTGAGTATTAAAAACGTGAAAAATTTTGCTTTTAAAGTGCATTTAGAACAGATAAAAAAATTTGTGATTTACTTGCGATTAATTGCGAGTTAACTAGGGACAATCACGTGATTAATCAGGATTGAATATTTGAATCGATTGACAGCCGTAGTAAACAGCTGTCTTTAGTGCAGACATTTGGCAGGGTTTATGGTGGTTTGGACAGAGCTATTAATAAGGATGCTGCTCCTACTGCCAGCTGCTGGCTGAGAGGATCTGGCTCAAACGCTTAGATTCTCAGCACGCTCTCACAGAGTTAGTGAGGGGGATCTGATTAGAAGTGCTGGTGCCCTGCAGGCTGGCACGGAACAGGAAGTCAGAGGAAAGCAGGCTGAGGGAGGGTCTTACATGCGAAGAAGCCCCTTGTAGAAAGGTCGGGTAAAGAAGGCATCCAGCAGGTATTGATGGACCAGGGCCAGGCCCAGGATACGCCCACTGAAGCGAAACCTACAACAGAGAACATACAGGTGAATACAGGCATCACAATTGAATTAGTCCTTTGAAATGATTTTTTCAGATCCTCAGAAGCAACCATTTGCATAGTTTCCTATCAGGTCCCACAATTACACCTTTCTGGACTCATCTTTCAAAACATTTCAGATACAGGTGCTGGTCATATAATTAGAATATCATGAAAAAGTTGATTTATTTCAGTAATTCCATTCAAAAAGTGAAACTTGTATAATGTATACATTCATTCCACACAGACTGATATATTCCAAGCGTTTATTTCTTTTAATTTTGATGATTAGAACTGACAACTAATGAAAACCCCAAATTCAGTATTTCAGAAAATTAGAATATTGTGAAAAGGTTCAATATTGAAGACACCTGGTGCCACACTCTAATCAGCTGATTAACTCAAAACACCTGCAAAGGCCTTTAAATGGTCTCTCAGTCTAGTTCTCTAGGCTACACAATCATGGGGAAGACTGCTGACTGGACAGCTGTCCAAAAGACGACCATTGACACCTCGCACAAGGAGGGCAAGACACAAAAGGTCATTGCTAAAGAGGCTGGCTGTTCACAGAGCTCTGTGTCCAAGCACATTAATAGAGAGGCCAAGGGAAGGAAAAGATGTGGTAGAAAAAAAGTGTACAAGCAATAAGGATAACCACACCCTGGAGAGGATTGTGAAACAAAACCCATTCAAAAATGTGGGGGGGATTCACAAAGAGTGGACTGCAGCTGGAGTCAGTGCTTCAAGAACCACCACGCACAGACGTAAGCAAGACATGGGTTTCAGCTGTCCCATTCCTTGTGTCAAGCCACTCCTGAACAAGACACAGCATCGGAAGCGTCTCGCCTGGGCTAAAGACAAAAAGGACTGGACTGCTGCAGAGTGGTCCAAAGTTATGTTCTCTGATATAAATATACATTTAGCATTTCCTTTGGAAATCAAGGTCCCAGAGTCTGGAGGAAGAGAGGAGAGGCACAGAATCCACGTTGCTTGAAGTCCAGTGTAAAGTTCCCACAGTCAGTGATGGTTTGGGGTGCCATGTCATCTGCTGGTGTTGGTCCACTGTGTTTTCTGAGGTTCAGGGTCAACGCAGCCGTCTACCAGGAAGTTTTAGAGCACTTCATGCTTCCTGCTGCTGACCAACTTTATGGAGATGCAGATTTCATTTTCCAACAGGACTTGGCACCTGCACACAGTGCCAAAGCTACCAGTACCTGGTTTAAGGACCATGGTATCCCTGTTCTTAATTGGCCAGCAAACTCCCCTGACCTTAACCCTATAGAAAATCTATGGGGTATTGTGAAGAGGAAGATGCGATGCGCCAGACCCAACAATGCAGAAGAGCTGAAGGCCCCTATCAGAGCAACCTGGGCTCTCTAACACCTGAGCAGTGCCACAGACTGATCGCTGCAGTAATTCAGGCAAAAGGAGCCCCAACTAAGTACTGAGTGCTGTACATGCTCATACTTTTCATGTTCATACTTTTCAGTTGGCCAACATTTCTAAAAATCATTTTTTGTATTGGTCTTAAGTAATATTCTAATTTTCGGAGATACTAAATTTGGGATTTTCATTAGTTGTCAGTTATAATCATCACAATTAAAAGAAATGAACATTTGAAATATATCACTCCGTGTGTGATGAATGAATATAATATACAAATTTCACTTTTTGAATGGAATTACTGACATAAATCAACTTTTTCATGATATTCTAATTATATGACCAGCACCTGTATTATAAACACTCCATTAGAACCACAACCTTTACTGATTTGTCCTTTAACATTAAGAAATCTCCCAAGAAAAGTCACAACAACAATTCTGTTCTCACTGTCTCATCACAGCAAAAGTTAAAAACTTTCTCTGTCATGGAAAGGGACAACCGTTTCCCACACCCAAAATGTTGCATCTGGAAAGGATAGAATATGAATGGAAGGACAAACTAGCACAATGCTGTAAGATTTGGCAGCCCTTTATATCATTCCTGACGCCCTGTTGTATCTTGTTGGTGAGATGAATGAGTAAGAGTAGTAAGTTGAGGAACAGGAAGGGTATGGGGAAATGAAGGTGTGGTCTTATGTCTTTTTGTTTATTTTTTATTCTGTATTTTTGTTCCAAATGTTCTTTATACAGATTGGTGATTGTACTCTTTTACTTTCCAACAATAATGAGCTTCAATTACAGTTACTGTCTGTACAATAATCTTTGGTAACCATAACAATATTCCATGACGTGTTTCATGTAGTATTTAACAGGCTTGTAGGTGCAGTAGGTAAGACTTATAAAACTAACTTTCTGTCATATTTGCTGAAACTGACCCTATGTTCCAGTAGAACTACATGAAGCAGGTCATTTAAAAATAAATCCAGCTCCTCTGGTACCACCTACAGCCTGTAGTGTGATATGCAAAACTGACGCGTCTAACTGCGTGTCAATCACTGCTCATGCACACGCATTCATTCTCCCTCGTGGGGGGAGGGGCTTAGGAGATTGTTTGGGCTCCAACTAAGGATGCACCAGATTGTGACATTGTTTATGACAATACATTAAAAAAAACAAGATTTACTGTGAGAACAATGCACTGAGTCAGAACAGTGCTGAAGTGTGTAGAACAGGGCCTAGCAGAACCAGCAACGCTGATGATTCAGACGATCTGTCTGGTCGTCATACACATCTGTCTCTGCGAGAACACAAGGATTGACTTGACATTCTTCAATTTGTGCCACTAGGTTTGTCCCGTGTGGTAAACAAACCCCTGAAGACTTGAGTTTATCTTAGTCTTTCATCCATCCATCATCCAATCACTGTCACTGACTGGTGAGCCACAAATTGCTGTCCTAAATTTCCACACAGCACCCCGCAAATGACTTCTATTTTGGGGATCGGCACACAGCAGTAAGAGCACACGAGTTGGACACTTTACAGTCAGCACAAACAAACATACATTAGACAGACAGACTGATGCTGCAGATCGAGTACACAGATACATAGATATAAAGAAACCTCACCATTCATGGTGGTTGTCTACAAAGGCAGACATGGGGCTGATCTGGACAGTGTATGTGTCGTTGGCCGAGTATTCAAACAGGCCGTAGTACGGGTTGAACAGTTCTCTGGACACCAAGAAGAAAAACTCTCTGGAGGGTCCGCTGTAGTCCAGCCTGCAATCATCACATGGTGAAATACACATACACGTCAGTCAGAAAAGTAATTTAGTGAATGTTGTCTTGTTCTTCTGCAATTACCGGGGCCACACGGAAGCTGCGGACGCAGAGGATTTACCAAGCGCATGGCACTGGTGCATTTAAGGTTTGTCCAAATCCACTTTTGCTAGTTTGATGGCGGAAAAAAAGGTCCGTGCGCCGGGCGCATGGTTCAAAAGGGTTGTACTTAGTGTCTTCATTAATCAGAGGTGTGTTTTGGGCGTAACATGCAATAAACTAATCAGAGAGTCATCTCCCATTCCGTTTAAAAGCCAGGCGCATTTGGACCTTGGCGCATTGCTATTATGATGGAGGATTTGCACCCTAATATTTTTATTTGTAATCTTCTGCATGTGTGTGTGCTGCTGCGCATCCCTGTGTGTGTAACAAGCATAGTGTGCGTGCTGTGCATAAGCCTAGGAGTATTTTACTAATGCTCTGTTAAAATAACAATGAAATGCTGCTGTATTGACTTTAGACCAGGTTTTTGTTGGTCAATGGCGCGATCACTTCCCGCTGCCTCAAGATAGCAATACGCCAAGAATGCAGCTGAACACACCTCCCTGGAAGACCAGCCATGGGCACAGGTGCATTTGCTATTTAAATAACGCGGGCGTTTGACGGGAAATTGACAACTGCGTCGGTCTTAAACTAGCAAAGACACTTGTGTCTGGCTTTGCGCTGCGCTGCGCCGGGTGCAAGATAGGGCTCCTACAATCATCTGCCTTTTTGCATTTACAAAAAGAAAAAGATAATACAAGTAACTGAGACCAACAGATATAATAGTCATTCAAAAACAGTGTAGATGCTGCCAATCAGCTCTGTAATGAGCCTGATCTGTTTACAATAACAACCTATTGATGTTAAAATATTCCAAGTAATTCTTTTCCCACCCACTTGCTCCAACTGCTCATTCACCAGAAGACTTGCTGGGATGTTATCAGATGTGTGTGTGTGTGTGTGTGTGTGTGTGTGTGTGTGTGTGTGTGTGTATAATTATACATGGTGAAACTAAAGATATAATGAATGCTCATCAAAACTCCCCTGAATCAATTACAGTTAGCAAATACACACACTTCACACTTGCACTGGTCTGAAAGCATGATGAGGAAATCTCACCCGTCCTCGCCCACGAAGCTGACGTAAAGTTTACTCCGCTGCAGGTCTTTACGGGAGTAACACATGATCTGGTTAAAGGCGTCCTCCAGGAGGTGGTCCCTGCGTATGATGAGCCTGGGAGCACACGCACACGCACACACATACAAACACACACACACACATACAAACACAACCACCACACACACACACACACACACACACACACACACACACACACACACACACACACACACACACATACAAACACAACCACACACACATATATACAACCACACACACACACGCGCACACACACACACACACACACACACACACACACACACACACACACACACACACACACACACACACACACACACACACACACACACACACACACATAACCACACGCGCACACACACACACACACACACACACATAACCACACGCACACACACACGCACACATATAAGGCCAATGAAATTGACTACACTGTAAAACCCAGCTGAGAGTTGAAACTTAAGCAAGAAGGGTTATTCTAGAAATGTTCCAACCAATAATGCCTTAGTCCATCTCTCAATACTTTCCCAGTTCCCTACTCTGTCTGTGACACTTAGCCCAAAAATGTGTTGGTTCCTACTAGTGATGGCCAAATGAGGCTCCGTGAACCATTTCCTTTATTTTCTGAGCCCACTAGATGGCGCGCTCTGTTAAAAAAAAGGGTTGAAAGCATACCGAATTGCCATTCCATGAGCCTTTTTCTCAAGAGTGCCATCTAGTGGGCTCAGAAAATAAAGAAAATGGTTCACGGAGCTTCATTTGGCCATCACTAGTTCCTACTGACGACATGAACCTTTACAGAATCACAAATGTGTTTGTTTAAAAGCCTCGGTAGTTTTGATAGTGTGTACTCTAGTGAGAATTTCCAGCAGCAGGACGGTGTGTGTGGGATTGAGTCTAAATAAACTACAGTGTGTGTGTGTTCATGGTGAGGGAACATGTCAGCCAGTACAACAGTGTGACTCAGTGTGTTTTAATAGTTTTTGGATGACACTGGAGCCCTATGGCACAGAGGAAGAAGATATATCAGGCTTTGGATACACACACAATACTTTTTGTCTTTTCATTTGTTGACAGCAAGAACATAATACATCTTTCCAGACGTATCCTTTAACACTGGAAAGCCCAAATTAAGTGTCATCCAACGTCAACATATTCATACTGTATTCATCATGTAACTCCATTTTTTTTGCATTACTGTTAGACAGATTTTTGTACCCTTCAGAGAAACTAATCTCCCTTAAGTATGTCAATATAATGACATGTTCTCAGTATAAGATGATGCTATAGACAGAGGAATTAGCACTGTTGCTCTCCTATCTCCCAACCCACTCCTGAAAAGACATCCCTTCCTGTTTGGGGTTTTAGAACAGTAAATGCAGAAACCTTCATTAACTGGCCATAATGACTAGTTATTTTAGATGTTTGTATAAATCAGTGTTACATTTAGACAATCCTTTACACAACTCTCTTTCAACTGCTGGGTTTAAACCTACTTGACTTTCCCGGGTCCCTGTCCATAGCCTTTGGTCTCCAGCTTTCGATAGAAGTTTCTCAGTTTAGCCTCAAAATCTCGCTTATAGGGAGCGGGAGCACGGGCATTGGCTCGCTGGGTGCCTGAGACATAAGAGAGAGAAAGAAGGCATGGGAAAAAAGGCAGAGAAAATGGACAATGAAAGTGGGTTAACCAACAAAGAAAAGGTGGACAGAGATGGGTAAAAAAAACAATGGAAAACAGATGCAGGGAGATTGAGATGAAATGAAATTTGAATGAAAATTGGCTTTAGCCTGAACGGGTGAGAAAGAACCTGAAATCTGAGAGTCATAGTAGTGCATGCAGGTCATTCCTGGGTTGTGATTTCGTATCAGACTGTTGTAGCCGTCATTTATTTGAGAGACACTCAATGCACAGAGACACATCTCTTCATCCGTCTGTGTTCTGGTTCAACAGTTTAAGACTCCAGGTTGGCTCAGTGTAGAGAGAGAACAGACAGACTAAACACTGACAGATGAGTGTGTGTTTGTGTGTCAACTACTTAAACTACTACTACCACGACTTAAAAACCCATCTTATATAGGGGTGTAAGAAAAAATCGATACACTTGAGTATCGCAATATTTTATTTAGCAATACTATATCGATTTTCAAAAACGCAATATCGATTTATTTGTTGTTGTTTTTAGTTTACGTGCAAAAATATTCATGTAAGACAGTGGTTCACGTTTATGTTGTGTTCAAATCCCCTACTACTAGATGGCTATGCTGAGACGCACCACTAGTATTCTTGCCTAACAGTGCCTAGCAGTGCCTAACAGTGCCTAGCAGTGCTTAGCAGTGCCTAACAGTGCCTAGCAGTGCCTAACAGGGCCTAGCAGTGCCTAGCAGTGCCTGACTTTTTGCTAGGAGCTAACCATGTAGCTATGGCTGACCTTTGGCCTACTTTAGCATATAAACATTAGCTCACTAAGAACCTGGGAACCACAATCCCAAACTGGCAGTTTGATTTTCTGTGTACTGAATTGTTTACCTAAAGTAAACTTCTTTGACTTTTATGCACATCATGTCTTTTTTTAAGTATTAGATTTTCTAATATCCATCCATCCATCCATCTTCATCCGCTTATCCGGGGTCGGGTCGCGGGGGTAGCAGCTCCAGCAAGGGACCCCAAACTTCCCTTTCCCGGGCCACATTAACCAGCTCCGACAGGGGGATCCCGAGGCGTTCCCAGGCCAGGTTAGAGATATAATCCCTCCACCTAGTCCTGGGTCTCCCCGAGACCTCCTCCCAGCTGGACGTGCCTGAAACACCTTCCTAGGGAGGCGCCCAGGGGGCATCCTTACCAGATGCCCGAACCACCTCAACTGGCTCCTTTCGACACAAAGGAGCAGCGGCTCTACTCCGAGCTCCTCACGGATAACTGAGCTTCTCACCCTATCTCTAAGGGAGACGATTCAATTTATCGCACCGTTGTGACGATTGAGAGCTTTGCCTTCTGGCTCAGCTCTCTTTTCGTCACAACGGTGCGATAAATTGAATGTAATACCGCACCTGCTTTGCCGATTCTCCGACCAATCTCCCGCTCCATTGTCCCCTCACTCGCGAACAAGACCCCAAGGTACTTGAACTCCTTCACTTGGGGTAAGGACTCATTCCCTACCTGGAGAAGGCACTCCATCGGTTTCCTGCTGAGAACCATGGCCTCCGATTTAGAGGTGCTGATCCTCATCCCAGCCGCTTCACACTCGGCTGCGAACCGATCCAGTGAGTGCTGAAGGTCACAGGCCGATGATGCCATCAGGACCACATCATCTGCAAAAAGCAGCGATGAGATCCCCAGCCCACCGAACTGCAACCCCTCTCCACCCCGACTACGCCTCGATATCCTGTCCATAAATACTACAAACAGGATTGGTGACAAAGCGCAGCCCTGGCGGAGGCCAACTCTCACCTGAAACGAGTCCGACTTACTGCCGAGAACCCGGACACAGCTCTCGCTTTGGTCGTACAGAGATTGGATGGCCCTGAGAAGGGACCCCCTCACCCCGTTCTCCCGCAGCACCTCCCACAGTATCTCCCGGGGCACCCAGTCATACGCCTTCTCCACATCCACAAAACACATGTAGACTGGTTGGGCATACTCCCAGGCTCCCTCCAGGATCCTTGCGAGAGTAAAGATCTGGTCCGTTGTTCCACGACCAGGATGGAATCCGCATTGTTCCTCTTCAACCTGAGATTCGACTATCGACCGAACCCTCCTTTCCAGCACCTTGGAGTAGACTTTACCGGGGAGGCTGAGAAGTGTGATACCCCTGTAATTGGCACACACCCTCTGGTCCCCCTTTTTAAAAAAGGGGGAACCACCACCCCGGTCTGCCACTCTTAGGCACCGTCCCCAGACTTCCACGCAATGTTGAAGAGGCGTGTCAACCAAGACAACCCTCCACACCCAGAGCTTTAAGCATTTCTGGACGGATCTCATCAATTCCTGGGGCTTTGCCACTGTGGAGTTGTTTAACTACCTCAGCAACCTCCACCAGGGAAATTGATGCCAATCCCCCTCATCCTCCAGCTCTGCCTCTACCATAGAGGGCATATTAGTCGGATTTAGGAGTTCCCTCAAAGTGCTCCTTCCACCGCCCTATTACCTCCTCAGTTGAGGTCAACAGCGTCCCATCCTTACTGTACACAGCTTGGATGGTTCGCCGCTTCCCCCTCCTGAGGTGGTGAACAGTTTTCCAGAAGCACCTTGGTGCCGACCGAAAGTCCTTCTCCATGTCTTCTCCGAACTTCTCCCACACACGCTGCTTTGCCTCTTTCACGGCAGAGGCTGCAGCCCTTCGGGCCCTTCGGTACCTTGCAACTGCCTCCGGAGTCGTCTGGGATAACATATCCCGGAAAGACTCCTTCTTCAGTCGGACGGCTTCCCTGACCACCGGTGTCCACTACGGTGTTCGTGGGTTACCGCCCCTTGAGGCACCTAAGACCCTAAGACCACAGCTCCTCACCGCAGCTTCAGCAATGGAAACTTTGAACATTGTCCACTCGGGTTCAATGCCCCCAGCCTCCACAGGGACGCACGAAAAGCTCCGCCGGAGGTGTGAGTTGAAAGTCTGAACTCTTGTTTGGTGCATATGCACAAACAACAGTCAGAGTTTTCCCCCCCACAACCCGCAGGCATAGGGAGGCGACCCTCTCGTCCACCGGGTTAAACTCCAATGTAGCAGCGCTCAGCCGGGGGCTTGTGAGTATCCCCACACCCGCCCGGTGCCTCACACCCTGGGCAACTCTGGAGAAGAAAAGAGTCCAAACCCTATCCAGGAGTATGGTTCCAGAAAAAAAAGACTGTGCGTAGAGGTAAGCCCCACCAGATCTAACTGGTAGCGCTCCACCTCCCGCACAAGTTCCGGCTCCTTCCCCCACAGAGAGGTGACATTCCACGTCCCCAGAGCCAGCCTCTGCTGCCCGGCTCTGGTCCGTCAAGGCCCCTGACCTTCACTGCCACCCATGTGGCAGCACACCCGACCCCAGCGGTTCCTCCCACAGGTGGTGGGCCCATGGGATGGAGAGATGTCCGCCACGTAGCTTTTTCGGGCTGTTGTTAAATTAAACGTATTAATATATGGCGACTTGATATTGTTCTGAATTAGGCCACTACTGGTTGTGGTTGATTGTACTAATTGAACTGTCAATCAATCAACAGGCAGTATTAAGTCTGTTGTACAACCTGTAGACGTTTGATCATTTATTTATTAATTAGATTGCTTTTGTCCATTAGATTATTATGGAAATGTTTATGCTTGCTTATAAAAATGTATGTGCGGGAATAAAAGACAGAAAACTAAGTAACTAACTAACTAACTAACTAACTAACTAACTAACTAACTCATTTTAAGGACAGCTGAAGATGTGAAAGGGGAGAAGCGGAATGACATGCAGCAAAGGGCCGCAGGTCGGAGTCGAAGTCGCGGCCGCTGCGTCGAGGAGTGAACCTCTACACATGGGCGCGTCCTCTATCAGGTGAGCTACCCAGGCGCCCGTAAAGTATGTTTTATATTAGCCTGACATCAGTGTATAGCAGTGTTGTATACGAAGGCACTTTGAAATTGAGCCTTTTTATTTAGAAAAACAGGGTGAACCAAACCTCACGGTGGTAGGCGTAAAATGTTAATCAAAAGAAAGAATTTAATAAAAGAGGCAAAGGTGTATGGTGCCAATAAAGTGGATGCAGACGCAGAGTGAGACAGACACTCACCAGGGGAGCTCTGAGGAGACGAGAGGCAGTGGCTCGGGTGGAGTAACGGCGGCACGTACGACATCACCTCTTCCTCAAACAAGCTGGAGACAAGAGAGAGAGAGACGTGCACGCACACAGACACAGTCAGGAGGAGATGAGATAAGACAGACTTCACTGATCCCGCAGTGGGAAAATTCACTCGTCACAGCAGCTCAGCACAACACAACAATGTAACAAGAAAAATACACACACAAAAAAACATAATAGGAAATAGAAAAATAAGAATAGCGTATTAACAGTAAATATGTACACTACAAACACTTCTTTTATATACAGGTGGGAAGAATATATACAGATATACAGATGAATATGATACAGATGAATAGCGAACGCCATATTGCACAGTGGGCGGTGACACGGCGTAATAAATAAATAACTAGTGCAGACATTGTTAAGTGATGGCTCATGTTACAAGGAAACATACATCTTAAGAGCATTGGTATTAGCATACTGTAGGTGGATAAAGTGGCAATTACACATTAGACTTGTATTCCTGGAAGTGATGGAGCCAGCTGGTTATCATTTTCACCCACCCCGACCCACAAACACACAGTTCTCACCTCAGCAGCATGACCAGGTCAGCGTCGCTGGAGAGGCGAGCCAGCCCAGTGACTCCCTCACTGCGAATAAACTGCACCTTCTCCCTGCACACACACACACGCACGCACGCACACACACACACACACACACACACACACAAACGTCAGGGGGTAAACTGACACAATCCATTAGGATTAAAGGTTAACTGTGTGTTCAGTTTGACTGATGATGATAATGGAGGTGTTGGATGTGAGCAAAGCTACAGAGGTAGAGAGAAAGGGAGAGAGACAGAGAAAGGGAGACAGAGAGAGGGAGAGGGAGACAGAGAGAGGGAGACAGAGAAAGGGAGACAGAGAGAGGGAGACAGAGAGAGGGAGAGGGAGACAGAGAGAGGGAGAGGGAGAAAGGGAAACTGTGAGCCAAAGATAGATGGAGGAAGGGAGAGGAAGACAGAGAGAGTGAGAGGCGTACTTGAGCGAGTGATTCCTGGCAAGCTCCGGTTGCCTTTCCTGCAGGATCTCGACAATGTTGGGTTGCCGTAGAAACGCCACTATCTTGTCATTGTAGGCTGCAGAAAACGAGGAATGTGCATTTATATCTGTGTCTCTTGTGTGTGTTTTTACACGTTATGCATGCCCACATTTGCTGGCGCCTGACCTACCCACAGGAACCACGTCGTGGTACTGACTTCGACTGGAGCCGCTGAAGGTGCTGGACGGTCGGGGCAGGATGGGCGGGTTGGCTTGGCGAGAGTCGTCCACCACCTGTGACAGAAAGAAGCACTACGGTTCAGGTCATGTCCTAGTTCTGAGACCGATCCACCTGTCAGTCAGCAGCCTGTCAGTTCTGCATGTTCTGGCCCATTGACTGCAAATGTCGTATTTTATCGTATATTATGTTTCTGCCAAACTTTTTCCATAGCACACCACTAACATAGATCTACAATCTCCCAAGCTGCCATTTTGTGTCAGTTCATTCCGGTATTGTATAAAATCAATGTGCAGAGAATTGAATAAGTTTGAAAAAAAGTTTTAAAAAAAATCACAGTAGAAAATGTAGTCAGCCCAGAATTTCAGATGGCTGCTGTGTACATCAGAAAGCCAAACCTAGAAGACAAACTAGGTAATCCTAGACAGTTTCCTGTCAGCCTCTCAGATATCACATATTCCACAAAGCCCTTGAAAGCATCAGGTGAAAGATTTATTTTTTTAAAGGAGAATTCCGGTCGATTTCAACACGTAGCTCTGTTGTTTGTAAATTTGGAGTGCTGTCAGTAGCGAGAAAAACGAAAACAATCGGTGCTGCCTACACCGTGTTATCCTCCTGCTAGCGTTAGCACCCAACAGGCTTAAACAGGGCAAGTTTTAAACTTGTTTTTAACCTCTAAACATGCTCAAAATGTCATTACAACTGCCTACCCATGTGAAGTGATTCCTTCTGAGGGAACACAGTGAATCTGACTGCAGCAGATGTGAAAGCATAAAAGTTCAGCTAATTCAGCTCTGTTTAGTCCGGTGTTGATACTGCAAGGAGTGCTTCGGGACCGTCTACAAAGTACAAACACCTAAAAGAGATGCAAACATATTTTCAAAAATAGGCATTTGCTTATTTTTTTAAAGTAAGTGCTGCAGTACAACTAGCAGGAGACAAGTTATAATTGAGGTAAGTTTGGAGACACTACCTTATTTAATCATTAAATTAATAGCCTACATATTTTTGTTGTATCTCTTTTCTGTATTGTAGTTTATAGACGGTCCCTAAGCACTCTTAACTGCCGTCTCAACACCAGAACTAAACAGAGCTGAATTAGCAGAACTTTCATGCATTTCTTTCACATCTACTGCAGTCATATTCACTGTGTTCCCTCAGAAGGAATCACTTCACATGGGTAGGCACTTTTAATGACATTTTGAACATGTTAAGAGGCTAAAAACACGTTTAAAACTTGCCCTGTTTAAGCCTGTTGGGTGCTAATGCTAGCAGGAGGATAACACGGTGTAGGCAGCACTGATTGTTCGTTTTTCTCGCTACTGACAGCACTCCAAATTTAAAAACAACAGAGCTACGTGTTGGAATCGACCGGAATTCTCCTTTAAACATTCCCTGCTGCATTAGTATACAACGCACAGATTCCTTCCTAACAGGAACCTGTTAGCTCAACCAGATAATGCTGTAGCTTCTATGGATTTAAAAGGCAACAAAAGCTATTTACTGCGTTCTCTGTGTTTATAGTTATCATGCGGAGGTATCACTAGTAATTTGACAATGACTAAGTGATGCTGTCATTCCTACATACAGTTGAGATTTGGAAGAGATGAGTGGCAACAAGATGGGCGCAACCTGCCTCTCTTCCTTATCAAATCTACATATGTTTATGAAGACTCTTTTAGTTATTCCGGGGATAGAGTTAAGCAATATTACACAGGAGGGTGTGATATAACCTCATTATTAGCAAGACTGTGATGCGGCACTCGCCTCGGTCCGTAAGCATCACTGAAGTGCCATTAATATGACCTTATATCACGGTGTTTGGTGTTTTAAGCCCCCAACGTCGTCTTCCAGGCAGCGCTGCATGGAATGCACTAGGGTTAGGGGTAGGGTAGGGTTAGGGTTAGGTGCCTTGAAGTCCACATTCGCAGCGCTGCCTTGAAGTCGACGGTGGGGACTTAAAACACCATTGAGCTTATATCACACCCTCTAGTGTAATATTGCGATAATACAACAACGGTTACCAACTAAATGAAATTTATAATCACTGTTTTTGTATTGTGGGGCAATTCGCTCTCAAAATAAAAATAGAAATCAACAGAGATGATTTATATAGTCCCTCCCTCTTTAGTCAGCCAGTCAACTTAAAGGTGCAGAAGGTAAGACTTATAAAACTAACTTTCTGTCATATTTGCTGAAACTGACCTAATGAACTAATAACTGAACTAATCTGGCTCCTCTGGCACCACCTACAGGCTGTAGTCTGGTTTGCAAAAATCCACCACTCCCTGTTCAGATGCACCAATCAGGGCCAGGGGGCACCTGGCCCTAACTGCTTGTCAATCACTGTTTATGCACATGCATTCATTCTCCATTCTGGGGGGAGGGGCTTAGGAGACCGTTTTGGACTTTAACAGAAAGGGGGGAGGGACTGAGAAGTTGTCGATGTTCAAATGTTTTGGCTAAGTCCTGGATCTTCACAATCCTACCTACAGCACCTTTAATGTAACGTTAGCTTTGTAGAGATTGGGGGATTTCCCAAACTGAATAATTACTATACATATAAAAACAAAACTTTGAGCTCGTTCTGAATGTCTACTTGACCAATCAGATGGCCTGGGCCGATCTACTCGTTCGTATAAAAGAATATCTAGAAAGACTAAGTCAAAGACAACAACATTTGATGATTTTAAAATGAGGTGATGTTTCACTGTACTAGGGATTGGGTCAAATTACTGCAATTAACTTTCTACTCTCTACATGACTTGACTGATGTCCTTGCTGAATGGCTCCGCCTCCGGGACTACAGTAGCAGGAGAACTTCCCTGCCTGTGCCCACAGCGCAGAGACTCACAGAGCATTTCTCTCCTTCTAAATGGCATCTATAAACAGTGCGGTGTCTCTCCTAGCCTTGAGTTGACTCCAGGTGACAAGTGGTGCAGTGGCGGCTACTCTCTCACCTCCCCGGCGCTGTGGCTGCGCTGGCGGCTCAGGTGCTGGCGGTGGGCCAGCAGCCCCGTGGAGCGAGAACTCTGGAGGGGTAGCCGAGGGTCGATGAAGGTCGTGGAGCGACAGTTGTGATCCACAAAGAAGGGCTGAGGATTGAGATGCAAATAGCCACGGTCACGCATGGATAAAAACAGACACATCTTCACATCCAGCGCACTGAGAGTACAGATTATAAAGAAGCAAGCAGCGAAGACTACTGGACAGCTGAGCAGAGACTACAATCCCTGCATACACAGCAGCTTCAGGGTTGGGCTAATCCCAGGTCAAAAGTCACAAGTTTGGGGTCAAAAAACACACTAGTACGGATCAACGCAAATTCATTACCAGAATAAAGCCTGACATCTGGTGCGTGGCTCACTTGAGCTAACAAGCTACACACTGAGTTTTGAAGACAATTTTGATCGTGCAACAAGGCAGGTCTGCTTGGTTCTTTCAGGGAATGATTGTAAAGATTTACAAAGAATATGTTTACGGCATTTCCTCTCTAACTGGGACGTTTTGGGACCGATTGGTGGGATTGCTGTGGACGAAGTACACACGGAGAGACACTGGTGAGACCAAATGAGGTCTAACCATATATCAGCTAATTTAAATAAATCACGTTACTGTATTGTGTGAACAGTTATCTTCATTTAATATTGTATGAGGTGTTTTCTTTTGCAGGGTGCAAATGTTCCACCAAAACAAGTTCCTTCCTGAGACTATTTAGCAGAGCCACCGTCGCTGCGTCCGGAGCTTAGCGCCGCCCAAGACGATTGTGATTGGTTAAAAGAAATGCAAACAACCCAGAGCGTTTTTTTTGTCCTATCCTGTATCCTTAGTGTGTGCACTTTGGAGTCTCGCTTTGCCAGACCCTACTCCAAAGCGCACTGGAGGAGGGTCTGGCTAGTCCACATTGCATTCTGGGATGGGAGGAAAACGTGCTCTGATTTATTGGCATTTCTTTAAACCAATCACAATGGTCTTGGGCGGCGCTAAGCACCGGAGAAAAGCTGCGGTGCCGCTACAAAATAGTCTCGGGAAGGAACTTGTTTTGGTGGAACGTGTACGTTCAAAAGTTGTTTTAGTCGTGCAACAGAAAACTCAGATTGGACAGATAGTCTAGCTAGCTGTCTGGATTTACCCTGCAGAGATCTGAGGAGCAGTTAACCATAGTTCTCAGAAATCCACCGGAGGTTAGAACGCCAACATAAAGGAAGCCCAAAGCAACGGCTACCCGGCCTAAATGAGTGAAATCCGGTGGATTTTCCGAACACCTGAACAATCCTGGTGGAGGATATAGACTAGGTGTGTCCAGACCTTTCTCCACAGCGCTGTGGAGACAGGTCTGGCATCGCGAGACTCAGAACACACCCACCTTCCCAGTGTGGTCGTGCTTCATCTCCCAGCCCCGGGGAAGCTCCAGCTGCTTGTTGGAGAACATGTTGAGGAAGGTGACAAGGTCGCGGTTGTGCTGGTAGCGCTCAAAGTAATGAGCGTCCCGACGCACCTTACTGATCATGTGCTTCAGGCAGGTGTTGCTCGTAAACATGCGGTAGGCACTCTGGGCAGAGAGGGCAGAGAGGTGAGGTCATCAGAGAGGGACACGAGGCAGAGTAGAGAACAGCTGGCAAGACATTTCACTTCATTTACTTAAGATGGAAGACAGTGTTAATAAGACTTCTCTAACGCCAGTGTTTTTTTTGATCCACGGAATGTCCTTAAATGGGCAAAGTAGAAGTGATTTGAGTTAGATGCTAGACATACAGTACTACCGGTCCTGCATAGGTAGTGTAGGATCAGTACTGCATACAGCATGGTGTCAGAACTCTGATCAAATACTTCAAATGTCACTTTGTTTTCCTAACTAAATTGAATACATTTTATTTTCAGTTACGAAAGCAAAAGTGACATTTGAACTATTTTCATACACTATCAAGCAAGTTTTAGTTTGCAGTTCTGGAAAAACAATCACTACTGCATCATACATCAAAATGCATCTTATTGATCTCATCCATAATTTCCATATGGCATATGGAGCTGGAGACTGAACTAAGATTTGAAACGGCAACTGCAAGTCACTGATGCTGCAAACGATGAATCCAATTAGGCTACAGATTCATTTGTCTTCCATCAAATGATGTATTGCTTAGTCCAAAAGAAATCACAAATGAAGCAACGTCTTGATGGATAAAGTCACCAAATTTACAAAAAAAACATTTTATGACATATTTTAACATGTTTTAACACCCCCGGCAACATGTTTTGCAAAATGCTGAGTTTGAGTTCATGAATACAGTATGTCTGCTTGTATGTAGACAGACCTCTGTAAGAGGAATCGGGCTGTGCAATGAATTGAATTGTGATTTTGAATCGTGATTTTGATTTCCGCTCCAAGTGATTACAAAAACAACTTCAATCGAGAAACAATTATTGCGCACATTACATCTTGCAAGTAAACTCTTATGTTGTGTTGCGTTCTGAATGAAAGAAACTTTCAAAAGGGACATTTCACAGTTCAAGGTGTTTCAGACGGTTGGTTTGTTTGACTGTTTCTCAGGTTTTTTTCTTCAAATTCAATAAATGCAACATCTTTCCAAAAGACAACGAGTAATCGTGTTACATAATTGTGATTTCAATGTTGACCAAAGTAATCATGATTATGATTTTTTTTTTTTTTCCCCCATTATCGAGCAGCCTTAAGAAAGGGAGTACAGGGTGAGAGGTGACGGAGGCGGTGAAGCCTGTGGGACTGACGGGGTTAGAATGCAGCACGGTGAAGAAGTCGGGGCTGCACAGGAACTTGGCGCTGGGCGACTGGAGCAGCAGGGAGAGACGCGAGCGACCACTGGAGTGAGCCACTGCACTGTCTCGCCGGTATTCTGCAACACAATCAACCCATACGAGTCAAACCTTGAGACAGGGAGACACTGATGGAAGCACCTTAGTCAGGAAACAAAGAAAAAATAGATCATAGATCATCTCCACAGCACAGACTATCGCTATTCTGAGACATTTGTGTATAAAATAATAGCTTTTTCAGACACGTGGCTTAACATAGTATTTCAAGAGATGAATCATTCTCAAGAAGTGAGTCATTTAATTGGGCAAAAATCGAGTACTGAGCTCTTGTGAATGAAACCTCTAATCCTTCTATTTGTGTGTTTTTCTGTAATCGCTCTGTTGAAACTAACCCGAAATGGAGTGAGGCATCAGTTCACTTTCTGGTTCAGGAATCAGGTCAACGGGGGTTTCCTCTGAGCGGTCACTGTTGGTTATGGTCCTCCTGATGCTCTGGTACCTGGGATCAAGAGGAAACATTTTCTCATTTTTCCTTGCTTTCTATGATCATTTTAACGTATGTTAAGTGCCTTAGAGTACCTTAAAAAGTGCTCTATAAATAAGGTGTATTATTAGTAAGATAAAGTTACTGTAGTGAAAGTATAGTTTTCTCCTCGGGTCCCTCACGTGGTCTGGGGGGGGGGCGTTAGTACATGCGTACGTACCCTCGGCAGTAAGTCAATACTTGTTTACAGTGGGTGTTGGCCTCCGCCAGGGATGTATCTTGTCACCGATCTTGTTTGTGGTTTTCATGGACAGGATTTCAAGGGGGCAGCCGGGGGGGACCGGAGAGTGTCCGGTTTGGGGACCTCAGAATTGGCTTCTTCGGACCGCGACCTACAGAGCGCGCAGGAGAGGTCTGCAGCCGAGTGAGAAGCGGGAGAAGTCGGGACGACGGTCAGCACCTCCAGACCCGAGGGCCCAACTGAGAGACATCGAGTATCTCGGGGTCTGGTTCACAAGTGAGAGTATGGAGCGGGAGATCGACAGGCCGATTGGTGAAGCATCTGCAGTAAAGCAGGCGTTGTATTGGACCATTGTGGTGAAGAGAGAGAAACTTTCGATTTACCAGTCGATCTACAATCCAACCCTCACCTACAGTCAAAAGCTTTGGGCAGTGACCTAAAGAACTAGATCGCTACAAGATACAAGCGGCCTTAGTGAGTTTCCTCCGTAGGGTGGCTGGGCTCAGCCTTAGAGATCAGTCCTTCCAGAAAAAGGTTTTTTTGTGATTGTTGCGGGCAAAAATCCTTGATTATGCGGCACGTTTTCTTAAAAAATGCGAATATGTGGGAACTTGAAAAAACTGCGGTTTCATCATGGCTTCAAGTCGCGTAATTACGTCACTTCATGACGAAAATGCGGGGATTATGAAAACATGCGCGGAAATCGGCAATTTATGCGGCGAAAGTGCGCCGTATTTGAAAAAGTGCGGCCGGCGCATAAATATGCGGACTTTGGCTGATTATGCATTGAATTATGCGATCGCATAATCGCGTTTTTCTGGAGGGACTGAGCGATATGGTAAGGAGCTCAGACATGCGGAGGGAGCCCGGAGTAGAGCCATTGCTCCTTCACATCAAAAGGAGCCAGCTGAGGCGCCTCCCATTGGAGGTCTTCCAGGCACGTCCAACTGGGAGGAGACCCCGGGTGTAGACCCAGAACACGCTGGTGGGATTATATATCTCATCTGGCCCTGGGAACGCCTTGGGAGGGACATCTGGGCTACCTTATTGACCTGTAGCCACCGTGACCCCAACCCGGATGACAATGGATGGATGGATGGATGGAATAAGTTCTCTGTCAAATCAAAGACTACAAGGAAGGCATTTTGAGCAAAGAGGGATTAATACAACATGTTACATTAGTTCAAAAACCTCAAGATAAAGAGAAACAAAGAGAAACCAAAAGGCAATGTCCCATTAGAGAGAACTCACAACAAGACAAATTGGAGAGAGGACAATTTGGTAAGCATCTTTCATTCTGGTTCATGTGGAGCACCTAACTATACTTCTCAATAAAAGCATTTCCTGGTGAGACAATACGTGTGTGGTCCCAAAGCCCACCTGCGGTTGAGTTGCTCCATCTGCTGAATGGAGCTGGAGCGGGTCAGGCCCTGAGGCGCCGGGGGTCCGGTGGGACGCTGCCATGTGGTGGTTCTGTTCACGTGGTCCACGAAGAAGATCCTCCCATGGCTGTCGATGCGAGCCTCCCAGTCTGAAAGGCAATTCATAATTAATACACAATAGGTGTGTAATGCCTCAGAGGAACATAGCTGTATCGATAAATGCAAGCAAACAATAAATGACAGATAATAACCTCAACAACTGAATACAAAGCATTCTGTTAAAAGACATATACTCCAGTTGTAAAGAGAGACATAAAGAATCCTTTATTATGTATCTATTTTACAATATACTGTATTTGTGCGTTTTGAGTCAACAGACATTTTAGTAACCTTGTGAGCCTAATGCTAACATCAGCATGCTAACATCCTCAAAATGACAATGTTAACATGCAGATGTTTAGCGAGTTTAATGATTGCCACGGTAACCATCTCAGTTTGGTGTGTTTTAGCATGCTAACGTATGCTAATTAGCACTAAACTAGGGTGACCAGACATTCCCGAAATCCAAGCACTTGTCCCGAATCCCGAATCCTGCCCTAATTGTCCTGAAAATTAGAGCAAAGTCTGGAGAGCAGACTCTCGAGCAGTTATAGTCTGATAGAACATTAAAAACTGTTCATGGTTGCCAAATCTGGCTACACACAGTCACCCTGTAGGTGAGCTTTGGGCCCAAGCACTGAAGAGCAGGTCTGCGTTCCCTCATTAGCGCTGGGCGATACGGAGAAAATCAAATATCACGATATTATTGAACAAATACCTCGATATCGCAACAATATTGTAGTGTTGACTATTGGTGCTTTCACAAAATATTTACACAATGAGATTTTTGATAAATAATCATCAGTAATGTTGATATAATGACTAAGTGGGTAAAGGCAAATAATAGAACAGTTACAACAGTCTGGTGAGTTCAGAAAATGACATCACTTTACTGTAATGCAGCCTTTAAAACCAGGAAAAGACAACACTTATGTCATATTACGATATCCAAAATCTAAGACGATATCTAGTCTCATATCACGATATCGATATAATATCTATATAATGCCCAGCTCTATCCCTCAGTATGCCAAACAGTTGTCCTTTGTCCTGAGAATCCCCATGAGCGACGCTTACTCAGAGCGGGTGTTTTCCATCGTGAAAGGTGCCTGGTCTGATGTGAGAAACAGATGCTCATTTAACCTGATCCACAGCGAAATTAAAGTAAAAATGAATTTACTTTTAAATGAGCTGTGTAGAATTCCACAAACTCATCATGGGAAAGCCGAGAGTGCTGGCAGCAGTGAAATCCTCCGCGAAATATGCCAGCGCCGGGCCTCCAGCGCAACCCAATCCCAATTGTATAGCTTCAGTGCATTTAAACTTTTGTTGTTCCTGTTATTTTATACGCACAAAGAAAATACAACCTTTTTGTCCCCTTGTTATGTTATAGAGTAGATGAAGAGGGCGCAAGTTGCAGCCATGAGGCCAGGGAACGCGCACGTGCAGGCAGCCACGTGAAGTTAAAGCGTAGTCATTGGGTTTGTTTTGTTTGTTTCGTCTCCTCCTGTCCCCGAATATTACACATTACACATTCTCATCTGGTCACCCTACACTAAACACAAAGTACAGCTGAGGCTGATGGGAATGCCATTACTTTTTTTTCTTCCAGATATTAAGTTATTAAGTTATAAACCAACGTTTTGGACAGTTATCAGAATTCATCCTGTGGGGAAACATGAATATCTGTACCATATTGAATGGCAATCAATATGATATTTATCCAGATATTTTACTCAAGGGCCTCCTGGTGGCACTAGATGAAAAGTCAACAGATAGAATAGACCAACAATACGGTGCATGCAGACACACACACTCACTGGGAGGAAGAGGCTCGTCAACACGTTGGTATCGGTGGATGTCATGACGCACAGAAGGAAGCGAGCGAACAGGATGGCCGTTAACGTGAGTGCCTGAACACAGAAAAACATACGACAGAGGAAATTTGTTTTAATGTGATGAAAAGGGTCAAATATAAAAAAAGATATTGTTTGAATGGCACTGTTGTTCAGTTAACTTTTGAGCAAGTGGGACCCTTCCAAATCCAAACAAACTTTTTCATTTCAAAAATGCATTTCTGGGGAATTCATTTTGGGGGATGTCATCTTAAAAAAGTAATTCAAAGTCGAGTACCTTCCTCTCCATCTGTTTCTGTGGTGGCTTGCTCTGAATCAGCAGAGGCCGCCTCCTCGACGGGCTTTGTCTCCGCCCCTTCCTGTTCTGCAGCCCCGCCCCCGGCAGCCTGCAGGCTCAGCCTCCTCACCGTGATCTCTGCGACCACCACCACTTGCTCGCTGGCTGGGGGAGCTTCTCCTGCGGCCCCGGTGACAGCCACCTGCCCTCCCCCTTCATCGTCTACAGCTTGATTAGTTGGTGGGGTTCCGGAGACTACGTCTCCCCCTGGATCTATGGCTGCCTCCGCTCCCTCCTCCGCTTCCTACAAAATATCCCACAAAATGAAACATGAGTGAAAACAATAGACAAAATGATAACCATTAAAGATGAGGATCTATAAAAAAAAAAAAGATTGATATGCAAAAAATAAATATCCGTGAATTACATGAAGTCGGGTAAAGGCCGATTTATGCTAGTGCGTTAAATCAACGCCGTGGGTATGTACGTAGGTACGTGTAGAAAAAATCTAATATTGCGATATTGTTGACCAAATACCTCAATATCGATATTGCGGCGATATTGTAGGGTTGACAATTGGTGCTTACAAAAAAATTATTTACACAATGAGATTTTTGATAAATAATCATCATTAATGTGTATAATAACTAAGTGGGAAAAGGCAAATAATAGAAAAGCTAGAACAGTCTGGTCAGTTCAGAAAAGTACATCACTTTACTGTAATGCAGCCTTTAAAACCAGTAAAAGACAACACTTCTGTCATATCACGATATTACGATATCCAAAATCTAAGACGATATCCAGTCTCATGTCACGATATCGATATAATATTGATATATTGCCCAGCCCTGCTATTCACTTAAAGAGATCGACGCACACACCAACGCACAAGTATAAACTTCAGGCCACTTAAGTAGGCTACGGCGAAAGCTCTGTGTTGAGCCTCCTCACAACCATAAATCAAGCTTAAAGTGCTCAGATTATGCTTTTTGGCTTTTTCCCTTTCCTTTATTGTGTTATATATCTTTTTTGTGCACGTTATAGGTTTACAAAGTGAAAAAGCCCAAAGTCCACCCCAAAGGGACTTACCATCTCCAACAGAAAACACTGTTCACAAACTGCTCCAAACAGCTCTATTGTAGTCCAGCCTTTACTTCAGAGACAAACGTGGTCACTTTGGAACACACGTTATGATGCTCGCCTAGCTGCTAGCATGGCACGGCCTCATACTCTGCTTCTGACTGGCTAGTAGTCCTTACCTAGCTACTGTCAGGGAACGCCCTCATACTCTGCTTCTGACTGGCTAGTAGTCCTTACCTAGCTACTGTCAGGGACACGCCCTCATACTCTGCTTCTGACTGGTTAGTAGTCCTTACCTAGCTACTGTCAGGACACGCCCTCATACTCTGCTTCTGACTGGCTAGTAGTCCTTACCTAGCTACTGTCAGGACACGCCCTCATACTCTGCTTCTGACTGGTTAGTAGTCCTTACCTAGCTACTGTCAGGACACGCCCTCATACTCTGCTTCTGACTGGTTAGTAGTCCTTACCTAGCTACTGTCAGGGCACGCCCTCATACTCTGCTTCTGACTGGCTAGTAGTCCTTACCTAGCTACTGTCAGGACACGCCCTCATACTCTGCTTCTGACTGGTTAGTAGTCCTTACCTAGCTACTGTCAGGGCACGCCCTCATACTCTGCTTCTGACTGGCTAGTAGTCCTTACCTAGCTACTGTCAGGACACGCCCTCATACTCTGCTTCTGACTGGCTAGTAGTCCTTACCTAGGTACTGTCAGGGCACACCCTCATACTCTGCTTCTGACTGGCTAGTAGTCCTTACCTAGCTACTGTCAGGACACGCCCTCATACTCTGCTTCTGACTGGCTAGTAGTCCTTACCTAGGTACTGTCAGGGCACACCCTCATACTCTGCTTCTGACTGGCTAGTAGTCCTTACCTAGCTACTGTCAGGACACGCCCTCATACTCTGCTTCTGACTGGCTAGTAGTCCTTACCTAGGTACTGTCAGGGAACGCCCTCATACTCTGCTTCTGACTGGCTAGTAGTCCTTACCTAGGTACTGTCAGGGCACGCCCTCATACTCTGCTTCTGACTGGCTAGTAGTCCTTACCTAGGTACTGTCAGGGCACGCCCTCATACTCTGCTTCTGACTGGCTAGTAGTCCTTACCTAGGTACTGTCAGGGCACGCCCTCATACTCTGCTTCTGACTGGCTAGCAGTACTTACTGAGCATGTGCGACTCCCAACAAAGATGGAACAGAAGTGAGATGTCTCACTCTGTAGCTAAAACAGAGAGCTCAACACACAGAGTGAAAAGAGGAGCTGCAGCAATGTGCAGTACGACAAAAATATGGTGTTTTTGGAAAATGAAACCATGTAAACCTATGCTGATATTACCTCTAAATACAATTATGAACCTGAAAATGAGCATAATATGAGCACTTTAACACCCATGGCAGCTCTTAACATGAGGTAGCATTGGCTCCATCAGCAAGACAAATGCATTGGTGTGTAGCGCGACAGCTAAAAGGAAACAATTATTGATCTTTTGTCTAACAATCCCATTACAAAAGGAGACACAGAACACTGGGTTCCACTCATGCTCTATTCCTAGAAAATCTACTGGTTCAAGACAAGTCCGACAGAATGAGCTTTCAATAACTGACTCCTTGAGAATATGCATTTAACAATCCTGTCTTGAACGTGGAATTAATAGATTATCTATAAAGATGGACGACACGTCACCACTTCCTCCCATTTGTACAAGAGTGAAGCCAAAATTCCCCGATACGGGCGCAGCCCTCTTGTCATTTTGGAGCCAGAGTCTGCGCAGTAATGATCGGGCGGTGGAGCCGCAGTTTTGAAATCTCGCGCATACACCCGCCAGACCAATCGCGAGTCAATCCCAGCTGTCAGTCATGACGTTTCATACCTTTTTTTATACATCAAATAACTAATAAAAACCTTGAACATACATCAGCATGATCAGAGCTACTTGAAATGGCAGAAACCATCTTTGGGGAAAATGTATTTGACCTGTACTTTGATTATTTATTTGGGCCCATATCTCATCCACTAACATGGAGAGGGCGATCCAGTCAATGCGGCTACACTAGAGTGATATAGTGCAGTGTCACAGGAATCCAGCTGGGACTAGGACCCAGTGGAGACCGCTGCTCAGTACAATGTGTGCACTGTGGGGACAGTAATGGCACTCAGCAGAGTGGACTGTGGCTACTAGGGTTGGGTACCGTTTGGATTTTTACGATTCAGATGCCAAACTGGTACTTTTAAAACAATTCCGATTCCTAAACCGATTCTTGAAAAACTGAAAAATGACGTCAAAGAAAGGCTCTTTTATGGAGTTTTTTTTTAAATTGAAAATTATTTAAATTTAACAATATATTAACGTTTTAAAGTACGTAAATATATAATAAGTAAACCTAAGTCACCTAATAATAATAATAATAATAATAATAATTTATACTTTATTAATCCCGCAAGGGGAAATTACAATACCTAAAACATAAAAACATGTTCAAACTTTAGCAGTTCTTTTGCAGAAAAATGACCATATTAGCCTTCTCTGGCAAGAAACACACCTCTCCTGACTTATGGCATGTCCTGCACAGGAGAAACCTCTCTCAGATGGTGTCCAAGAGGCCTGAACACACAGGTATGAGTTTGAAAGAGCAGACAATTTGGGGAGGCTGTCCCGCCTCCCCCACCACCAGGCTACAGGGTCGGCAGAGCAAGTGTAACATGTTTACTAGCAATCACGTGCAGTGAATGGTTAATATGCTTTTACGTCCATGTTGGTGAGCCCAGAGAGAAAATATGCCATTTTAAAAGTAGCCTACATTTACGATAGCTAGCTAACGGTAGACTACAGAGAAAGTGTGATATTTTTACGTCCGTTTCGGAGCGTGTACAAAAAGCCGTCTATCAGCTGTGATCGTAGAGTCCATGTCGGGGGAATAGCGCGGACACGCGCTTCACACCGCGAGCGGGCACGTGCGCCAGTCGGCATAAAAGGGTGAAAGAAAAAAGAGTTTGCCACTGTCCGGAGCGACAGAGGGAAAATAGTTCAGTTGGTACCCAACCCTAGTGGCTACACATCCACTCAAACATAAAGAAATGGCACAATGCAATTTGACAAAAGCAAAATATACAAAAGAGACATGACGTGAACCCAGAGTTGAATCTTGGGTCGTGACCGTAGGATACATGTGTCAAACTAAAGGCCCGCAGGCCAAATCTGGCCCCTCGCAAGTTGTGATCCGGCCCGCATATCAATTTAAGTACACAATAACTTTTGGCCCGCCTAGTTGCGCGCCAAACCAAAAGCTGTCTTTGACACTCAGAAATTCCCACAGAACCAGAGAGTTTTCATATTCAGGCTATGAAACGGGTTGCTGTAACATATGTAATCATTGTTTTGCTTGATTTGCTGAACTCTATGATGGCTAAGGAACTTTTATGCTGACGTTTTAGGGCTTTATGTCGACCAAACTTTAAGTAGAAGGATAATGTGAACTCACCACAGCAGTTGTCACTGTGATTGGACAGCTCTCTGATGATGAGAAGACTGTCTGCGGGGCTGTTGCCATGGAACAGGTGTCAATCTCTGAGGAGGGGTCCTCGCCAGGCTCCCTTCCTTCCTCATGCACCTCACCCTCTGGCAAAGCATTGTGGGACAACGCCTCTGTGAAAGGAGCCTCATCCACTTCGGAGAAGACGTCCAGCTCCAAAACATCCTCCAAGTCCAGACCTGCCCCCATCTCCAGGGCCACCTCTGCCTCAGGGGGCGCGTCTTCCGTCCCACGGCCTGCACCCTCGGGCTCCTCCTCCAGCACCGAGGGCTCCAGCTGCTCCGGCTCCTGGTGGAGCTCGGGAAACGGGTCGTCTTCATCTGGGCCGCCCACATCGGAAGGTTCTCCATTCATCAGCAGCGGTGACAGCGGCACCGGAACAATGTCATTTGCACCGGACCTTTCATCGTCCTCATCCGAATCAATGTGCAACATGGCGCTGAGCCTTGTGTGTGTGGGGAAGCTGGAGCGCAGTTTAGGTGAGGCCGCTCCCAGGGGTCTCTCACCGGGGCCTTTGGGGGCCTCGATAGCTGCCAGGCCCTCACTGAGGGACCTCTGGAGCATTTCATGGCAAGACAGACTTTCATGCTCCACAAATCTGCCCCGGGCTCCAACGAGAGGCAGGTCCTTTTCTGGGTAGGCCATGGCCCCGCCTTCCCACATGCCTTGGGAGCCCTGGGAGCCGGTAGGAGAAGGGCCTGAAGAGACCACTCCTGGAAGATGATGGGGCAGGTCTTCATCATCGGACGGAGTCCCTGGAGCTCCATTCAAGGATGAAATGCCAATGATAGACTCAGGAGAGGCACCTGCAGTAGGCAGAACAGGTTGCATTTCGATGTTGAGAAAGACAAACGCAAAGAAAATAAAATTCAGAAGTAATGGCGGGTACAATTACAACGAAAGACTTACCATCAGGCCCGGTCGAAGTGAGCTCCAATTTGAACTGCAAATGGCCGCTAACGTGTTCAGTGGGCAGGCGCCGACACAGGGGGAAGCTCACAGGCTGGACTCTGGACAGCAAAGAGAAAAACAGATGTACTAACACCATGATATCGGTGGCATTGCACGCGTCAAGTTGAAGTAATAAAGTCATGAACTCTCTCTCATAATCACTGTCCTTGTGACTGAACTGAAGCTGACTGTTGTCACATGGAGCACACAGAGTATGTTCTGTGTGTTTGTGTGTATGAGCATGTTTTTTTACCCACCCGGGTATTTTTTCAATAAGTCGCTGCACAGGGATGGTGAGCTGACCGAGGAAGCGTTTGATGATCGGTCGGCTTTTCGCAAACTTGTCCTTTACCTCGATGTACAGGATGTCGGTCATTAGCGCTACAAACGTGTATTTCTGCAGAGAAGCAGACGGACATTTACAGTCAATACATTCTTGTGTAATTGTGCACTGATAATGTATTGTTCGAAAGAGAATGCATGCCAATGTGTGTTTGGATACATTCTCTGAGTATATGTGTATGTGAAAGATGCATGCTCAGTGGATAGACTGCATATACTGTAAAGGCGGACGATGCGTTTCCACTTCCTCCCACTGTACAAAATATATATAATATGAAATGTATAATGTATTTATAGAAGCCAAAATATCTCTTGGAGCCAGAGTCTGTGCAGTAGTGATCGGGCGGAGGAGCCGCGCTATCAAAGTCCCGCCCGTACACCTGCCAGACCAATCGCGAGTCAATCACAGCTGTCAATCATGACGTTTGACCCCAGTTTTAATAGCATCAAATAACTAATAAAAAAAAAAAAAAAAAACATCTTGGGCTCGTGTCCAATCAGCTAACATGGAGGGGATCGCGGGGATTACGACGGCCAGCCACTAGGGGGCGATCCAGATGTTTTGGCTTCACTTACAGTATACAGTCTACACATTAACCCCTGGCTCAGTGTAGTGGTGTAGTGCAGTGTATAAAAGCCCTATAGAAAGGACCTCTCCATGCCAGACGGGGTTGGTGGTGTTAGCGATGATGGCTGATCGGCGTTCCTGTCCGTGGTGGCTGAAGATGGGGAAGACGCTCCTCTTCCCTGGGTGGATGGACATCTTCAGGTATGGGTCCGGATTGAAAAACATGCCCTTCTTTAGGCCAGTGGCACGCAGATCTGTGGCAAAGCGTTAGTGACAGCAGACAGCAGGCTTGTGAACAAGAGAGGGTTAAATACTAGGGGAAGTAAAAGACCAATGCTCTCTGCTCCGGAAACAAGATTTAAAGTCTACAGCCATGCTAGCAACTCTTTAAGGCTGTACATAGCACTGGACGTCAGCATGCCAACATGCTCGCACTGACATGGTTAATATGGTGATATTTGAGACCATGTTCACCATCTTAGTTTTGCATGTTAGCATTTGCTAATCAGCACTAAACACAAAGTACACAGGGCTCTAGAGTGCGACCAATTTGTAAGGGTGCGACTAAGATTTTCCTAGGTCGCACCGGTGTACCTAACGTCCTCGCATCCGCTGCCTGTCCACGAACGAAGCGCTGTCGTTTATATCGATATGGTTTAATGTTGCGTTACATGACCCATTCCTTCTGTAAAGCCGTTCCTGTGTTTGGATCTCTCCTCCGCGCAGCCCCGCCCCCATTCACTCACACATGGCTCCCCTGCAACATGGAGAGACACAGTGCCGCCGGTCCACATGCTGACATTTGTCTACAGTTTTAATTGTTATTAACACAGCTGTATATTGTTAAGTATGAGAGGGAAACCTATATTGGTACCAGTGTTTCCGCTGGTTACTCTCTGTTATTGCGGCCGCCACGGCGAAAAACACATGAGAAGTTATTAAATGCAACTAACTTCAGTTCGTTGAGTAGGCTAATAGCGTGTGAGACGGAGCCTGCTGGACCTGGGCGAGAGATGTGACCCATGGCCAGAATATCATAGTTCATAAAAATGCAGCGCGGTGACGATACAGACATTTCATAGCCTACACAAGACGTGTGTAACGCCGCTGACCTGCCAAAGCACATTCGACCCGTGCTGGACCCATTCATAATGAGTCAGCCGTCACTCTGTGAGTAACATACGCACTCCCCCTCTCTCCCTCTGTCTTTCTGTCTGTCTGTTTTTTTGTTTGTTTTTTTAAGATTTCGGCCTTTATTTTGATAGGACAGCTGAAGACATGAAAGGGGAGAGAGAGGGGGGAATGACATGCAGGAAAGGGACGCAGCTCGGAGTAGAACCCGGGCATCATCTCTCTCTTTTATTCTTGAAAACAAGTGAAGGAGCTTTCTCAGAGATATATATTTTTTTATATATATCCTAAGCTATTTATTTCAGATAACTTTCATTTACATGTGTTGCAGCTGTATATTTTCAAACTGGTAAAGGAAACCCTGTCTTTGCATTTTATTTGAATAACAATCTGTTTTAATGAAAGAGCTTGTGAAAAGTGGCTTTGACTTAAAACTGAAGATTTAGCCCACTTTGTAAAAAAAATACAGAGCTATATATTGTGTATCCCCATTCAGCGTTAACGGCGACGCAAGGAAAAATTTGGGTGCACCTAAATTTTGTGTTGGTGCACCTAAATAAAAAAGTTAGGCGCACCAGTGCAACCAAGGCAAAAAGTTAGTCTGGAGCCCTGAGTACAGCTGAGGCGGATGGGTCTGTCAGTAGTTTTGCAGATAGATTATTTGGTCATAAACCGACTTTGACCTGATGATGGCACTAAATGAACTGTCAGGTGACCACCAACGTGGTTACAATTCATCATGAGGATCCTTGATGTCAAATCAAATGACATCATTTGCCAGATGTCATGGCCATCCATCCAATAGCTGTTGTGACATTTCATTCTAATCTTCTGCAGATCCTCTGGGAACCATGAATATTTCTCCCAAGCGTTGTGGAAATCCAAACAATATTTGTTGCAATGATCTTTCAGTTAGGACCAGAGTGACGGACCAACCAACTGAGTGACCATCAGAGAGTACCATCTCTAGAGCCACACCAAACTATTCTCAAGTTGCCTGTTAGTTTAAAACTTCAGCTGTGGATGCATAATAAGGACAAACTGAACAAAGTGCTTTGGGTGACAAGTTCTCTGCTGTCATGTCTTCATCAGGTTAGTGCCCCTTCCTCTAACCCCTAAATAAACTAAAGGGTAAACGGTCTAAATATTGAAAGAAAATAAATCTTATTAATCTCTAACCAGTTTGTTTTTTTGTATACCTTTTAACATATTCACATGAAAAAATGCATTTTACTCATTACTTTACACACTTTTGCCATATTGTACCACCTGTATTGTCCACAATGCAGTACTATATAATTCAAAGTATTTGTATTTGTGACTGTACTAACTGCCCCCCTCCCATCCTTGAAATCAACATGCCCCCCCCTGATCTCTGGTCTGAGTCCATAAACACTTCCATACCTATCCATAACTGCATCAGAGCACTTCCAGTGCATAAAACTGCCTCTGGTTTATTAATGTTTTCATTACTACAGCGAGGCAAAACAGTTAAAAGCCACTTCTGATGCAATGGATAATTGAAACAAGCTGTACGGGTACATATTGGTATTTCCTGTAAACTTGTTTTAAAAAAAATCACGATACCCACTGACTTATAGAACCCAACTCCCTACGGACTGAGCTACTGCCACCCCAAATATATATATATATATATATATATATATATATATATATATATATATATATATATATATATATATATATGTATAAAATTTCCTGTCATGAATTACTTAATTTGTTTTTGGGTAAATTAGATTTTGTATCTTAATATAAAGATTCTGTATATTCCTGTATGCATGTTATGTTATGTTTAAATAAAAAAACATTCCCTCTCTTTCTCTGTCTGGGAAGCACATTTTTAAAATAGCAAGACCACTGTGTTCCCTGGACACAGCTTTTAAAGTTAACTCTAGCTTTTCCCCCAGGGACTGGAAGACAAACATGAGGAGCAGATTGCATCAATCAGCGTAAAAACCCAAATTCTGTGTGTGTTTTTGAGGGCTTTGTTAAATGTACTCACAGTCATCGACTTTGAGATTTTCAGACTTCTCAGATTTTCTGTGATCTGTTTGAATGATCACATGCCAAAAAGTTATCTGAATAGCAGCGTGTGACTAAAATCTGCAATTTAGAACATGTGAACCTCTCAACTCAATGGGGGGGGGGGGGGGGGGAGAGAATCCATACAGCATAGTATCGCGATATTTTCCGTGGCAATACTGTATCGATACACAGACGCCAAGCATCGATCTATTGTTATATATGTGTTGGTCAGTGTGTCTGCTTGACAATCCCATGTTGCAGCAATAAAACTGAAGTGAGAGGAACAAACAGAGAAATGTGTCTTTTTAACCCTTGTGTTGTCTTCCCGTCGACCGTGCAACTTTTTATTTTTCTGGGTCAAAATTTCCTCTTTTTTTTTCAACGTTGTGGTCGACTTTTTCCACACTTCTGTCGCTTTTCCCCAAAGTTTTTTCATACGTTTTTTTTGTCACTTCTTACCGATGTTTTTGTCGCATTTTTCCTGCGCTTTTTTTGACGTTTTCTTTGTTGTTTTTTCCCCACATTTTTGAAGCTATTTCCGGCACTCTTTAATCATTTATTTTTCCCCGAATGCCATAACATTGAATTAAACACCCAAATTCAATGAAAGTACTGAGCTGATCTTTTATTGGACTCGTGAAGAGTAATGGTTGTATGGAACCATCCATGTTATTTTTTGACAATTTGGTTGAAAGAAACCCACATTTCTGATATAGAAATGTTTTGAATATGGGTCAAATAAAACAGATGTTGACCAAAGTTTCCCTTTGGGGACATCATTTGAAATCGGGAAACATTTGAAGTTGGAATGAATGCCATGAATGGCAATATACCGCAGAATATTGCAATATGTTTCAAATTGCATATAATATGGTATTGTGACATATACGTATCGTGAGGCTTCTGGCGATTCTCACCCCTACAACTCACCTGTCAAAGTGAAGCTGATCAGTTTCCGTGGATGTTCGATGCCTACCTGCTCTGACAGGCCCTCCACCTAAGAGGGAACACACGGCGTCACGCTCCACACCACAGAAAGAAACACACACAGTTTATAATCCAGGGAACATGCTAACACACTCACACCTGTGTTAGTCCTACTACAGTCACACACATCTGAATGCTAATACAGGAGAAAACGTGGCAGGTGGAGGATGCCCTGCTCACACATGGGCAAACGGAGTGTACAAACAATGTCTGCCTGAACCACTGTGGCTCCATGACGACTGACCATTTTTCAAAGAAAACTACAAATGTGCGCAAATACAATAATATGATCTTAAAATAAGTGTAATCTATCATAATTATTTGATGTCATCTTTAGAGCTACAAAGATGAATCGATAAGCTATCACCTATTAATTTAATGGCCAACAATTTTGATAATAGTTGAATCACTTTGAGATTCTCCAATTCCAGCTTCTCAATTGTGAATATGTTCTATTCATTTTCTCTCCTCTGTGATAGTAAACTGAATATCTTTGAGTTGTGGACAAAACAAGACATCTAAAGACTTCATCTTAGGCTTTGGGAAACATTGATTGACATTGTTCACCTTTTTCTGACATTTTAGAGACCAAACTACTTATCAATTAATCGAGAAAATAATCAACAGATTAATCGACTGTGAAAATAATCGTTAGCTGCAGCCCTAGTAGCCCACATTTTAACCATAATGACAACTCAGAGTGTCTCAAACAGACACACACACACACACACACACACACACACACACACACACACACACACACACACACAGACAGACACACAGACAGAGAGACCGACAGAGAGAGATAGACAGACACACAGACAGAGAGACAGACACACACACACACACACACACACACACAGATACAGACAGACAGACACATAGGCAGACAGAGAGAGACACACAGACAGACAGACAAACAGACAGACACATAAGCAGACAGACAGAGAGACACACAGACACACACACACAGACAGACACACACACAGATACAGACAGACACACAGACAGACAGACACATAGGCAGACAGAGAGAGACACACAGACAGACAGACAAACAGACAGACAGACAGACAGACACACAGACAGACAGACAGAGAGACACAGATAGACAGACAGACAGACCAGGACTGCAGGATTCTTCACAGTGATGCAGGGGGTCGTGGCTCTCAGGGCTCCGCTCACTCCATGGTAGTATTTGAAACAGATCTTAGTCTCAGCTGCAGAGGAAGCAGCAAAGAGTTATGGGATGTGGAAGTAGTGCAAACATTATAACATTATCTGCCTATTGTTGGCCACAAAACTGTAAAGTTGTACCGTAGACTGTGATGATGTGTGATTTGTATATTTAATATGGTCTTAATTATAAATACATATACATTTCTATAACATATATGCACTTCATGTGCATAAAACCTTTAATTAATAATAGGACTGTCAAAATGAACGTGATTAAAATGATATAACGCAAATTCCTTTTAACGCCACTCATTTTTTTGACGCACGATTAACGCACGCACGTTCTGAGATTTGGACCTCGGGCCGCTCCGTAGTTTGGGAAATCAGGAAGCGATGCAGCAGTAACACTGGGGATAGCTAGCAGAAACTAAGCTCCTTGAGCAGACATGGATAAAGAAAATGGAAAGTTGAGTTTCAAAGCCCTTCCAGATGGTTCTCTCCACAAGACTAAAGTTATTTGCGTGTACTGTCGATGTGAACTGAGTTACCACCGGAGTACGCCCAGTCTCAAATACAACTTGAGCATTACAAACTTGAAAATATCCTTTGTGAAGTACATTGAGAACAGATAAAAAATGTGTGAATGTGAATTCATTTGACACTAATTAGGTTAAAGGTCCCATGGCATGAAAATTTCACCTTATGAGGTTTTTTAACATTAACATGAGTTCCCCCAGCCTGCCTATGGTCCCCCAGTGGCTAGAAATGATGATAGGTGTAAACCGAGCCCTGGGTATCCTGCTCTGCCTTTGAGAAAATGAAAGCTCAGATGGGGCGATCTGGAATCTTCCCTTTATGACGTCATAAGGGGAAAGGTTACCTCCCCTTTCTCTGCTTTGTCCGCCCAGAGAATTTGGCCCACCCATGAGAAAGAGAGAGAGACATCATGGCTTGAAGCATGGCAGTTGGTCAAGGCCACACCCCCTCCCCACCAAGGCTGAATTTCGGGAAAGAGACTTCAGATACAGTATTAGGGGACCACTAAGGTCTATATAAAAGAGACTTCAGATACAGTATTAGGGGACCACTAAGGCCTATATAAAAGAGACTTCAGATACAGTATTAGGGGACCACTAAGGTCTATATAAAAGAGACTTCAGATACAGTATTAGGGGACCACTAAGGCCTATATAAAAGAGACTTCAGATACAGTATTAGGGGACCACTAAGGCCTATATAAAAGAAACTTCAGATACAGTATTAGGGGACCACTGAGGCCTATATAAAAGAGACTTCAGATACAGTATTAGGGGACCACTAAGACCTATATAAAAGAGACTTCAGATACAGTATTAGGGGACCACTAAGGCCTATATAAAAGATACTTCAGATACAGTATTAGGGGACCACTAAGGCCTATATAAAAGAGACTTCAGATACAGTATTAGGGGACCACTAAGGCCTATATAAAAGAGACTTCAGATACAGTATTAGGGGACCACTAAGGCCTATATAAAAGAGACTTCAGATACAGTATTAGGGGACCACTGAGGCCTATACAGTGGGGAGAACAAGTATTTGATACACTGCCGATTTTGCAGGTTTTCCTACTTACAAAGCATGTAGAAGTCTATAATTTGTATCATAGGTACTCTTCAACTGTGAGAGACGGAATCTAAAACAAAAATCCAGAAAATCACATTGTATGATTTTTAAATAATTAATTTGCATTTTATTGCATGACATAAGTATTTCATCACCTACCAACCAATAAGAATTCCGGCTCTCACAGACCTGTTAGTTTTTCTTTAAGAAGCCCTCCTGTTCTCCACTCATTACCTGTATTAACTGCACCTGTTTGAACTCGTTACCTGTATAAAAGACACCTGTCCACACACTCAATCAAACAGACTCCAACCTCTCCACAATGGCCAAGACCAGAGAGCTGTGTAAGGACATCAGGGATAAAACTGTAGCCCTGCACAAGGCTGGGATGGGCTACAGGACAATAGGCAAGCAGCTTGGTGAGAAGGCAACAACTGTTGGCGCAATTATTAGAAAATGGAAGAAGTTCAAGATGACGGTCAATCTCCCTCAGTCTTGGGCTCCATGCAAGATCTCACCTCGTGGGGCATCAATGATCATGAGGAAGGTGAGGGATCAGCCCAGAACTACACGGCAGGACCTGGTCAATGACCTGAAGAGAGCTGGGAGCACAGTCTCAAAGAAAACCAATAGTAACACACTACACCGTTATGGATTAAAATCCTGCAGCGCACGCAAGGTCCCCCTGCTCAAGCCAGGGCATGTCCAGGCCCGTCTGAAGTTTGCCAATGACCATCTGGATGATCCAGAGGAGGAATGGGAGAAGGTCATGTGGTCTGATGAGACAAAAATAGAGCTTTTTGGTCTAAACTCCACTCGCCGTGTTTGGAATGAGGATGAGTACACCCCCAAGAACACCATCCCAACCGTGAAGCATGGAGGTGGAAACATCATTCTTTGGGGATGCTTTTCTGCAAAGGGGACAGGACGACTGCACCGTATTGAGGGGAGGATGGATGGGGCCATGTATCGCGAGATCTTGGCCAACAACCTCCTTCCCTCAGTAAGAGCATTGAAGATGGGTCGTGGCTGGGTCTTCCAGCATGACAACAACCCGAAACACACAGCCAGGGCAACTAAGGAGTGGCTCCGTAAGAAGCATCTCAAGGTCCTGTAGTGGCCTAGCCAGTCTCCAGACTTGAACCAAATAGAAAATCTTTGGAGGGAGCTGAAAGTCCGTATTGCCCAGCGACAGCCCCGGAACCTGAAGGATCTGGAGAAGGTCTGTATGGAGGAGTGGGCCAAAATCCCTGCTGCAGTGTGTGCAAACCTGGTCAAGAACTACAGGAAACGTATGATCTCTGTAATTGCAAAGGTTTCTGTACCAAATATTAAGTTCTGCTTTTCTGATGTATCAAATACTTATGTCATGCAATAAAATGCAAATGAATTACTTAAAAATCATACAATGTGATTTTCTGGATTTTTGTTTTAGATTCCGTCTCTCACAGTTGAAGTGTACCTATGATAAAAATTACAGATTTCTACATGCTTTGCAAGTGGGAAAACCTGCAAAATCGGCAGTGTATCAAATACTTGTTCTCCCCACTGTAAAAGCATCCAAAAAGCAGCATGTCATAGGACCTTAAAGTAAATATTAAGTTAACCATTAACTCCTAAGTTAACAATGGAAAATCATGCGATTAATCGCAAATTCAATATTTTTTTGATTGACAGCCCTACTTATTAAATATGTTCGACTTGTACTAAGTGATAGCATGCGAAGAAAAATGTTCTCAAAGAATGGAATGAAACTCTTCTCAGCTGCGACTGAGTTACCATGGTAACTTACGCTCCATAAAGTAGGCCCCGGGCTCCAGCCTCCAAACGATCTGACCCTTCTGGGTGCCATTCACCCCTCTGTTCTTACAGTCCCATACGTTGGACGGACTGGTTTCATCTGCAGAAGAGGAGAACTGTTAGTAATATGTGAGTGTGTGTGTGTGTGTGTGTGTGTGTGTGTGTGTGTGTGTGTTCATTCTCAGGGTTAGACAAATCCCGCTCATGCTGTGTTGACATTCCCCCTGATTTCTAACCAAAGAATGTTAAACACAACAGACAACAATGACAAAGTGCCCAAGCTCTGGATCCCATCTGTTCCGCCTTTCAGTATGTTTAGTCTGCAGACTCTGTCTTCCAAAAACACAAGTTTGCCTTTAATCAGTGAAATCCATTCCCAAAATAGCCTCCCTACAACCTCTAACCAAAAGGACAAACAGCAAACTTCCTCGGAGTTAAAAACAGGGAGGGGGAATTCCGCTGTACGTAGCACTTTCACACAGATTAATGAAGCACCCAACTCAGCTGACTGCTGGAGTGTCGAGAGAGGAAAGTGTGCTGAATGTGTGTGTGTGTGTGTTTGAAGGGGAGTGGAGGGGGGGAGAGGGCAAGTTGCTTATCATTGAATGTCTGCTTAGTCGAGGAAAGCAGTAGCCCCTCGGGGGTATAAGACCCTGGAGCAGGTAATGAAGTCCTGGCGGCCTTCTGATCGATAGCAAGTGACCTGACGCCCTGCCAGGCACCAGCACTTTACACTATCTCTCTCTACCATACAGCCCTCTCACCTACAAGGGAAATGTAATTGACTCATCCAGTCCTGGAGGCAGGCTTTAAAATTTACGTTTTTCGTCCACCAGCCAAATAGCGAGTGAATGTTCAAATTTTAGATGACTTGTGTAGAGCTGCAGGCACCACCTATGTTTCCGTCCGTCATCAATATGGCCGAAATGACCACTACTGCTGCTTTGTACCTGTTGTAAAAGTCCCAGGTAAGTCGGGAAATAACGGCGTCATGTCTGGATTGACAACATCATCTGGAGGAGCAAAAAGCATGGTCATGTTTTGTAAAATAATCGCATGAGGTTACGCATCGGCTGCTGCCTGCTGTACTGCAGCTCGGTCTGACCTCTCTCAAGTCAAAGACACCCATTGCTTTCAGAAATCCATTATCCATTACTGACACAATACATCATGCTGAACAGCTTTCCTCCGGATGTCACTGCATTACAGCAGTAATGATCTGGTGTAAAGGGACAACTTTTGGTTACACTTTACTTGAAGGTATCTACATAAGAGTGACGTGACACTGATACTGAACGTGTCATTAACATCATAAACGTTTAGTTATTAGGGTTAGGGTTCATGTGTCATGTCACTCTTATGTAGATACCTTCAAGTATTCAAGTGTCACCCGACGTTTTTGCTTCACCGTATAATGTTCCATATATGTTATGTACAGGGTCAAGGCAAACTTATGTGTAAGTTAACAATTACAGTGATCACTTTGACAGACTGGAACAACACTGATAGTGCAGTTAAACAATCATACTACTATAATATACTGAAAAATGATAATGCGTTTTTGTCTTTTGATCATTAATTATATTCTTCGGGGCAGCAGTATGTGTCCAGGAGCAGGTTTCAATATGTATTATGAAACTAGTGGAGGCATTAGAAATGTAGCAGGTCCGGGTTTTATCAACATGATTAGATCAAATGAAATGGCACTATAGAGAGCTGAAGCACAACCAAAACTTGTTGTTTCCTGTTCCAGAAGTAAAAAAACCTCATAAAATCACATTGACATTTCTAATCTAGTCTAGGAACATACTCGTGTGGCTGACAGTGTTTCGGTTTCACTTCATATGTACATTTTCAGAAAACAATCTAATGGCGCGTTCACGCCGCCCGCGTTTTCAGCGGCGCGATTGCATCCGAAGTCAATGCAAAGACGGCGCAAATGACGCAAATGGCGCCACACGAATGAGACGAATACGCAAAATTCGCAGCATTGGCGCGAGTTGAAATCAGGCCCCCAGGAACTGCGCTGGGCTTTGAAGCCAATTTGCCAAGGTGGCTAAACAGTGGAATTACAACTTCCGTGTCTGTCACGTGATGCCATGGGGCCCAAAAATACTTTTCCCCATAGACTTACATGGCGAACAAGACATCTGTAGATCAGTGGATACATTTTTTCCAGTGTCACAACCCCCGCGAAATGACTCGTTTTACTATCAGAATTTCATCCATTCGGTCCGATAACAAATTTTCCGACTTCAAAAGTCTAGAAAAGTCGCACGATTAAATAAATATACTGTATAGTTAGCAGAGCGCTAAACCGGAAGTAGCTGGCTCGGCGGGCGGAGGTCTAGTGCGCCTGCTCTATGGGCCCCATAGTGCGGAAGCAGCGCCGATCATCTGGGTAATTACATACGAGGAAGTTGCTGCAGAGAACTTTTCTGACGTCATGCGCCACTGAGCAACTCTCATAGGAATGAACGGGGCTCCGCCTCAAATGCTGTATCCAGTTTGAAATATTTTAACTCGGGTAAAAAACATCGCGCTACGCTGTGTCACGAAAGCCTATCAGTGTTCAGATCTTCCTGATGTCTTGACATTGATGAATCAGTAATGGAGGAACAAATGATTGTAGCTGTATGTTGCACCCAGAACTCTACAGTACCTCATTATTTGTACAGAGACCAAATGAAAAAGTAAGAGGGGATGTTGGACTACCTGGTAAGTTCTGAAATAGTCTATATCCTTGACGTTCCACTTCCAGGATTACTGCGATGCCGCAAGAAATACCTTCCGCTTTCTTTGTGTTGGAATTTTAAATCCGGTGGATTTGTGAGGACTATGGTTAACTGCTCCTCAGATCTCTGCAGGGTAAATCCAGACAGCTAGCTAGACTATCTGTCCAATCTCAGTTTTCTGTTGCACTACTATTTTGCAGCGGCTCTGTGCAGAGTTTAGCACCGCCCATGTAGTGTTTACCACCCCCGATTGTGACTGGTTTAAAGAAATGCCTTTAAACCAGAGCACGTTTTTTTTCCCATCCCCGAATGCTGTGTGGAGTAGCCAGACCCTCCTTCAGCGCGCTTTGGAGGAGGGTCTGGCAAAGCGAGGCTGGTTCTGAAATGATGGGTTATTGTGTTAATGGAGCAGCTACCATGTTAGCACAGCCCTGATGGAGCCGAACTTCATTCAGAAAACAAGCATTTCCAAAGTTGATTCCTTGTCGTCTTGCGGACAGACATGAGGAAGTATGAAGTCAGATTTTCTACAAAGCGGCATCATGATGTTATTTCGGCTTACTTTTTTCCCCCCGTTCATTGCAATTAAAAAAACAGCAAAATCTGTACCTAAAGTAGCGCTGGCTAATCCAGACCTAACGTTTCCTTCCTGCACAAGGCAGTAAACATGACCATGCTTTTTGCTCCTCCAGATGAAGTTATTAATCCAGACATGACGCCGTTATTTTCCGACTTACCTGGGACTTTTAAAACAGGTACAAAGCAGCAGTAGTTGTTATTTTGGCCATATTGATGACGGACAGAAACATAGTTGGTGCCTACAGCTCTACGCTGGCGGGTAATGCGAGTAACGCGATTAAACACAAATGATCCTATGGTCCTGCGATCAAACTCACGGGATTAAATCGACACAAATATTCGCTCTGCTTCAGTCTGAACATGCTATAGATAATGCTATTAATAATTCTGTTGATTTAAACGGTTACTCTAGTGATTTACAGTAGTATTACACATCCATAAAATTGGAGACTCTCAAGTGACAGATACAAAAAAAATACTGGTCAAAATCAATGGGTTGACATCAGCCTGGTCTCACAGAATTCCGTGAACTGATCACGAACTGTTAACATCGAATTACGTGGTGGTGGCACGGAATGTGTGAAGATTCCGTGTGGCCACCACGGAAAACAATGCCAATGTAAAGTCAATGAGAAGATGACGTAGCATTAAGAGCGAAAACGCTAGCGAGTAGTATGAAAGGCCGAAAATCTGCGTAGGGAGGGTGGTTGGGGTGGAGGATGGGTCAAACAACACAGGACTTTCACCCAGGAGACCGGGGATCGTGTCCCGCGTGTCACGTTTCCTAAACCCAACCGTCCCTTTGTTCTTTTCCTAAACTCAACCCGTCCGCTGTATACGGCCGTCCCGTTCTTCTATTCCTAAACGCAAACCGTTGTTGTCCCGCCCACCCGCGACCTTTTCCTTAACTTAAGGGGCCATGTTCATTTCACAGAATTATTCCGTGGGCCCATCACAGACTTTTAAGGGGCCGTGTTCATTTCACGGAATTCTGTGAGAGCAGGTTGGTTGAGATATCCTGACTTTTAGTCCCTTGTATCAGTCAATCTCCAACAACCCTGGATTTTATATTATTTTGCCATGACGCCACCAATAGCATCATTTTGTTTGATCCTCCCTGCCTAACAAACCACTTATGTCTTTCATGCCTCCTTTGTATGTTAACAAATGCATTGTTTAACTTTGTTAAGATCGCAAAGGTTTCAACACTAGATACCCATGTCTTAGGATTTGGAGAGTACACCACAGAAACACGTGTCCTTTTTTCAGAAAGGCAATGAAAGAAATGCTGAATGGAAGACGGAGTTACAGAAACGTCTGGACTTCAGCTCTTTATTATGAGGGCAAAACAGCATAGAAGTCATAGATTCTTAATAACAAGTGTGCTGGCTGTACACTATTGCTCCTGTATTACTTTTCACCTGGATGGACAGATCTGTCTGATAGCCGTCCTCAGCACACAGGTCAATGCATTTCCCCCCTGTCAAATTCCTGTCTCTAAGCAGGATTAGCACACATTATTGGAGACCACCCTATTCGGCTCAGAGATGTGAAGCTTTGTGATGGTGTGTATGTTATTGTATACCGAGGCAGAGCTGTTACATGTCGACTCAGCCTCCACTCCTGTGTAAAGTCGCAACAGCTCCTGTTGCAGTATTGACTCGGGAGTTGGAAGCCCCTGCACAAGACTCTACCTGGCTATTCTCAGCTCCCGATAAGAAAAAGACCTGGATCAGCTGAAAAGCTTTGAGGACAGGTAGGGTCAAGTCAACTCGGGTCCTGCATGCCTGCAGGTTTACCAAATACAGTAGATCAGCCAAAAGATTCTGGGGAACTGCACGCATAACTGTTCAGAGGCAGACAGACTCTACAATTCTTTATAGGCATTTATCGCACAATCTGACATGCCCCAAAAGGTCTTGCACAGTGTGACAGGTGCAACCAACCTGCAAAGGTGCTGTTACAGCAATTTGCTGTAAAGGACTTTATTTGAGATTGACTTCAGACTTGAAAGCAAAAACATTCAAGTCTCAAGTTCTGACCTATTAAAATCCCAGAACATTAAAAAATTAATAGGACAGCAACATGAAGGCCTTGCATAGCTGCATGCCTTGCATATTTATAATTAGGACTATGCATGACTATGCATAGATTTCACTTATCACTAAACGCTATTAACACAGCTTTGAGAGAAAGCTGTCCAACCGCTGCGTGTGAATTTTACGATCAGCATTTAGACCTAAAGAATTGAGACTTGACCCGAACCTGTCCCCAAGTTCTTGAGACTTGGCTCGGACTTGTCTCGAATGACTTGAGGTCTGTACTTGACCTGCCCGAGGACAGTTAAAAGCAGCTCTGCAAGCAACTACATGTGTTAAAACCATCATGAATCTCACCAATGTGGTACAGCCCGATCCAGTCGGTAGCGTCCACTTCCTCCTTGATGTCCCAGGATATGACCAGGTTCTGGCCGCGGTTCAGCGTGTACTCCAGAGTGGACGCCGTTAGCGAGGACCGGCTCTGGGAGGTCACCAGGTCTGTGTCACTGTTGGCCCGCGGAAGCCCTATTGGACTGCTGATAACGGAGACGGTGTCGACGGCGGCCCCGCCCCTCTCCGCCAGGGTCCGCAGGTTCTCCGGGCTGAGCGTGTGCCGGAGGTGGGGGCTGCGCCGTCGTGGCGCTGCCACGTGTTCACGGCCCCCGACTGCGAGGGTGGGTGGATTGTGGGAACGGGTCCTGGGCGGTAGGACTGCCGTGGCGAGGGAAGGACGCATGTTGTCCGACTGGTAAAGAGACAACTACGAGGAATAAAAAAACTTTTGATGAGAAGGGCCGAGGAGAGGCGGAGATGGGTAGGAGCTTCTTATCGATTGGGCTGGTCGTCAAAGTGAAGACACATTTTAGCCTACTGATTTATCCCTGTTGGCTCAATGAGAGTTGGTTGGAAGAGGCTGTCTTGGCTGGAAACATATGGGGGCTTTAGAAATATTGTCTCGATTGCCTCTCCACAGAGGCTCCTATTATCGGCCCTTCTGGTCCTTGCATCATAACACAACTGTTGAAGTAGAAGATATCCAACAACGGTCACAATCTTTGCCACTCTTATTTCATGTTATCCAACGGCAATGGGAGCCTAAAGATGGGGGAAGAGACAAGAAAAAGAGTAAGCTGAAATTGCCCGCACACAACAAAAGCAATGCATGCAGTGAGTTGCAATCAACAAACGACTGAACAAGCATTAGTCACCAGGGGGGCTGTGTGCTATCAAAGAACCAGAAACCAAAAAACTCCATCCTTTATATCACGACAACCCTTCTAATGAAGGGGGGAATGGATGTGAGGAGGGCTTCAACTGTGCACAATTGCTTTTGTTTGTTTTTAGGGCTGTCAGCGTTAACGCGTTAATCGCAATGCGATTAAGGGCCGAGCATAACGTGTTCATTTTTTTTTTAATCGCATTAATCGCATGCCGGCATTTATTAATTTATTTCACGCTTCACTCTGCTTTGCGTCGTGCCTAACAGGATACTATTTTGACCCTTTGCAGCACCGTTACTTATCATCAAGCTGCCACTTCCTCGTATCACATCCTGCTGCTGCAGGCTGCAGGCATGATGGAGAAAGACAGCAGCAACACAATTCTGAACGGCGCTTTTTATTTTCCAAAACTCCCGGACGGCTCAGAAGTCGAAAGCCACATGCACATTGTGTAAAGCCGAATTAAAATATCACCGAAGCACGTCAAGCTTGAGCTCCCACCTACGGAGCTAAGCATAGTACAGTTAAAGTGACTGGAGAGTGCTACTAGTTGCCGACCTGTGGATGAAACCAAATCCAAAAAAATGACTACAACTCTTGCGAAATGGGTGGAAACTAACTGCAGACCTGTCAGCATCGTAGAGGACTCGGGTCTTAAAGACGTACTACGGTTGGCATGTTCTGACCCGTGTTATACTCTGCCATCGAGGGGGACAGTAGTTTCACCACACAGCCTGTACGACACAGAGGAAGCAGCTAAAGTGGAACTGCTGCAAAGTGCAAACGCTGTCTCATTAACCGGTGATCACTGGACGTCAGTGAGTAATCAACATTATTTAGGAGTTACTGAACACTATATTGACTCTAATTCAAATTTTCTTTTGTTTACAGTAAATAAATAAATAATAAACAAATACAAATCTTAAAGTCAAGTTCATAAAGTCACTTTCTTTGCATTCATTTGATTCCCAATCAAGATCCACTGGTAAGAATTGCTTTTCATTGTTAATATGTACTTAAAAACAGTTCTGAAATGCTAAATAATAGAATTTTAATCATGTGATAGGCTAAAACATGCGATTAATCACGATTAACTATAGAAATTAAGCGATTGATCGCGATTAAGAAAAAATGAATCGTTTGACAGCCCTAGTTTTTTCCTAATGAATTTCTTGCTTACTTGTGTCAGAATGGTAAGGATTAAACACTACGCAGTCTTTACTTCTTTGAATGATTAATGTAACACTTAATAAGAGTGTATATGTTCTTCTTGGTGGTACAAACAATCCGCTGTGGAGAAGAGTAGACTGAAATGATCCAATTCAAAATCCATTATCTGTACGTGACCATTGGAAAAAGAAGTCATTAAATCATCCTAACAACCCTCAAACACACAAGCAAGCATGCGCACGCACGCACACACACACACACACACACAGCAATTGGGTTTCTATGGTTTCTGTCAGTATAAAGTGCCTTAATAAAAACAGAGAAAGGAGCTCCCAGGAGGCTCTTCAATCAGTAAATGCCAGTTTAGTTACTGTCTGGGGAGTGTTGTCAGAGTCTCAACCAGAGCCATTTTGTTTTGAAAGGAAAGGGTGGCATGTGACTTTAGAATCTAGCCAAAGGCAGCTGGTTTTAGACAGGCATAGGAGCGGAGTTATTTTTTTCCCCAACGGAGAATATTGGTAATATTCAGCTAATATGTGCCTGGTGCAGTCACTGGAAAAGCGTGTGGGCTCTAGTCTGAGCTAAGCCCTGATATCGTGCGTATACGTCTCAAAAGCTGAGCTGTTCAGTGATGCGTTGAAACCATTGCTTCCTCTGCCAGCCTCAGCGCGGGGTCTACACCGTATGCATTACTGCATTTAATAAAAACATTTGGATTGCAAAGTTATTAGCCGTTTAAAAAAGCTAAAGTGAAAACCCAAGCTAGACATCACTCCAGTTCAAATGACAGAACCGTCACTGACAGTTGATGCTCCCTCTGACAGCATATTTTGATATTTAAGGAATAGTTAGACATTTTGGGAAATATCCTTATTCTCTTTAAATGAGAGTTAGAGCATGATATACCACTCTCATATCAGTATGGTAAATATGAACTTAAATCTGGACAAAAATAAAAATGTTTAGAACAACTTTGTCTGGGTGCAGGGACTTTTCTTTGGTTACATTTTGGCAAATTAGCACCATTAAAAGAATGCCGAATTAGCTATTAGCACTTTCTGTTTGTAATGTACCCATGGATGTACAGACAACTATCAACGGAATACTTTGATACTAAAGAAAACTTAAAAACATGATGATTCTCAGGCAAGTTATAAGTTATAAGGAGCATCCCTCTTCCGTGATTTCTAAGCAGACTAATGGGATGTTTATTCGAGATGAAGGAGATAATGATATCTTTGTAAAGTGTAAAGCTGCAGACACCGACCAGATGGCCGACCCTCGCCAGAAAAGGCAGTTGGGCTGATCAGTCTCCCCGAGTTGGTCTAAAAAGTGCCTCAGAACACACCAAAGTGGAGAGACGTAATACGTCTCCGTAACAGCAGGCGGCGCTAATCTGTATTGTCGTCCAAAAATGAAAACCGGCAGCTGATTGGACGAACGCGTCACGTGGGTCTGGTTTCTCCGGAAATTCAAAGCCAGACTGTCATGGCGGCTTGTTCAGAGTACGATCTCATATTGTACTAAAATAGTTCACCGAAACGTGTTTCTGAAAACATTTTAAGAGAGAAATAGGCCGTGTAGTTGCTGAATCTGTCTTCATTTCAGATCAACAAAGGTCAGTTTAAAAGATTTTCATTAGATTTTGAGAGACTGTAGTCACGCTCATTCCGCTCCCCGTTTCTGGGTCAGCTCTCCACCAATCAGATGGGTCATTTGAGTCCGACTGCCGGCAGTGCCCGCCCCACCAATTATACATGTCAAATCGGCCAAAATGAAGGACGACGGCGCCTCGTTCTTTATTCGGCAATATGCTTCCCTCCACTGCACCCACTAACAACTTAGTCTGCATCATCTATCAAAGTCACAAAAATAATGAATTTGAGGCTGGCGGAAATGCTTCACGGTTGGTAAAAAAAATAGATAAATAAATAAATAAAACTGCTGTTGTGGATGTCTCCTCCAGTCAGTTATTTCATCCGTTTGCACTAACTTTCAGAGAGCTAACAGGTAGATTGTTTGCGAGTGTGACATTGTGGGAAATTCTCGACCATGCAAAGAATGGAATATAATTTCAAAAGCCATTCGTATGCTGTAACTTGTATGACAGATTGTTTAATATGCTGTATATATTGCTCCTGAGCTTCTGAATCAATTCACTTTGCATTTTGAACTAACTGTTTAGAAATGATGAACTGGCCTCTGCGCTGATGTATGTGGACTGGCTGAGTTTCTGGATGAGCCAGGGCCTTACACTGAAATAAGATCTGCTGCATTTGACATGGGGGGGGGGGAGCCTGGACGTCCCTGACTCGACAAGATTACCAGCGCGCGGCTCCGGCACGCACACACACACACACACACGCACCGCATACAGGGATTTATGACGGAATAAAACCTTCATCACAGATGCAGGAATACGTAAATCCAGCTCACGTGTGCTCACGGCCTCATACACAGTCACGTAGCACGATCAGGGAGATGCCATTTCCATAAACAAGCAGAAGCTCACTCTGTTAAAGAAGAAACTAAAATAAGTAACTGCTGAGTTGTTATGTAAGTGTTCCCTGGTTTGCCAGGCATTGTCTAACCCTGACGTGGCGTGGGAGACGCTGCGGCTGCGCCCGTCCCACTTAAAGCACAGGGGGATTGAGGACTGTGTCTACCAGCTCCAAGCAGCATGGACCACAACATGACCTCAGGAGGGGGCATTGCACATCTGGACTCACTCCAGTGCTTTTCCTTATAAAAAGATTGCCATGTCCCATTGTAATCCCAATTCGACTGCTCCGCACATCTTTGACCTGATGCGGGATTAGTGATTGATTCTCAGAAAATGGACATTGGTATTATACAAGTACCCAAAAATCTAATTGTGTTTCTATTTCTAACCATTCTCTGGGATGACGTTACATTTGATACCTGTCTAGCAGAGTCATCTGAGTACTGTTCTTGTTTTTAGGCAGCAAATACTTTGTCTGCACCACTGTGCAGCGAGTACTGAAAAGAAGGAGAGTGTGTTGATCGACAGACAACTAAATAACTAGACAATTCATCATGTTGGTTAATCATATACCATAAACTATTCAAACTTGATAAACTACACATCAATGAGCCACAGTGTAGCCCTGGGTGATAGGTTCCTTTATTAAACACACACACACGCATGCACGCACACTGTAGAGTCAATCCCATGCTGCAAGAGGTACTCAGTGGAACACCAATTGTATATTAATCCAGTACAAAGAAGAACAAATATTGCTTTGTTTTAAGGGTTTACAACCCAAAAAGATACTTTTCTTAAGTCTGTAGAATACCACTTGTAGGGGGGGCCCTCTGCAGCACCACGATACCTAATTCAGAACGGTATTTTAACAATAACAATGAAAGAAATGAATCAAAAGATTGACCAATAATAATTTATCATTAGTTTAAGCCCGTGTTTTGCCAATTGGATATGTGAGCTGTAGGTGCTGTGATGTAAGGAAAGGGATTCCTCCCGCTCTCACCGCTTTGTCTCTGTTCCTCACCGACTGTGTGTGTGTGTGTGTGTGTGTGTGTGTGTGTGTGAGAGACCCCTCTGCGCCCCTGAGGAGGTGACTGCTGCACTTTACAGCCTGAAAGAACAGCTGAAAGAACGGGCACCTTAGGGAACTGGCACACGCACGCACACAAAAGTGGCACTGAGGTCTTACTGTGCCTCACTGACGCATAATGATGAGAACAAAACACAAACCAGCACAAAGAAGCATCACACACTAAACTAAATGCACCGCAAGTACAGTATGTCTAACTCAGAGGATGAAAATACATCCCGTCACAAACTACCTCCTCACTGAGCCCCGACCTAAAAGGTGGATGAAGACTGAGCGGGCCCCCTGGCTACAGCTCAGAGCAGCAAGGCCTCACTGGAGGCTGCAGCTTTCAGAGTCATTCTGAGAAAACACAGGCTACAAGGTTGGTGTCAGAGTCTTTCCACCCCCCAGAAAATGTGCAGCCCTGACCCGCTCGGGGTATTTCTCTAAACACACCGCCCTGGGAGGGAGGACATGTCTGGGATGACTCACTCCTCGGGAGAAATCCCTCCGTGACAGGCTTCGGCGAGTCGAAAATTGCATTCACGCCTGAAACTGATTGATATCACCCTCTCCAGGAGAACGCTAACCTTTCAATAAATGGGAAAGCGGGTTGTGTATGGATTTATGAAAGGCAGAAATACTATAAACAGACATATTCAAATGATACAGATGGATCTGTGAGAGGCATTTGAGCTGCTGAGCAGACGCTTCTCTTTTCTTCAACCCATTTTTAAGAAGCAGCGTGGGGTCAGTCATTACAAATTCAAGTTGTGCAGCAAGTGCACATTGTACAGAAACACATAACTAGAGTTGTTTTTTTTCAGAGATCCAGAGTTTCCACAAATATCCAAATATCACAGGCTACATTTTAGGGAAATATATATCAAATGATGCACAACATATATGTAGAATTTAGTTTGTAGCGCCTTGGTAGCCGAATGGTTACAGCACATAACCACAATTAGATAGTCAATCTCTTTCTCACCCCCATCATACACTAAACCAGGGGGGCCCAAATTCTTTTATATGAAGGGCCAAAATGTGTCTGGATGTAAGCCCACAGGCCAAAAAATGTATGTTGATGTTATGTGAAAATGTCTTTTGTTATATAGAAAATTAACATTCTAAATCTCAAGTCAAATTTTGGTCAAAATAACACTGCTCTTTAATCTGCGTATATCTCCCATATTACAGACCTTGTGTTACATTCTTCAATGCCTTGTACAGTCATTTAGCACTGGCAAGATCAGTGGGGGACATGAAGCCTGGCTTTGTTTTTCAAAAGTCTTTCAACATTAGGCTCCAGGCTGACTTACTAAATGGTCATTTATCAGTGGGCCGCTGCCTCGATCTCCATCTTGACCGGCCACCATATGTCTTGTTGTTCTTCGTAGATAAAACGTACGTACACGTAATTTAAATGGGAAGTTTACCAGCACTGTGCTTCGCAATGCCGTAAAACTCAGTTTGAGTACTTTTTAGCTGCACAAAATGTACGTTTCGTTGTCATTATGGTTAGGATTTTACAGCACTTTTAAAATAAAAAGGTACGATAAGCACGAGCGTGTCACATGCCCTGACGGGCCAAAACAAAGGGCCCGGTGGGCCCGGTGCTGGTGAATTAAGGGTGCATAAAGGGCTGAGTATCATTTGTTTTGATAGTATAGTTCTGAGACTATGCCTTAGTTTCCCTATCAATCGCAAAATACTTTTTTTCCGTACATTACTTTGAGAAATATACAGTTACAGTTACAAGGTCTGTGTCTCAAAGTGCCTCCATGCAACACTTAGTTTGAAGTATATTGTGTAGATAACGCAAAAAGTCAGTGCACTGAAAGTACCCGGATGACCCCCTAAAAACGGTCGAAAAGTTCAGTGTGGAATGATGGACCCTACTCGCACTAAACGGGCGCCATCTTGACTACAAAGCGAAAGGGGAGGGACAACTGGCAGCTGATTGGACGAACGCGTCACGTGGGTCTGGCTGCTACCGAATTTCAAAGCCGACCATAATGGCAGCTCGTTCGGAATACGATTTCTTACGTCTTTTACGAAAATAGTTCACCGAAACGTGTTTCTGAAAACATTTTAAGCGTGCTAGCACATTCTGAATGGCAAAACACTGCTACAACACACACATTCACCATAATCTACAAAAGAACTACTTCCATGTCCCTGTACTGCAGGCATTCCACGCAAAGTTGGAAGTGTGCCCTCGTTTAGAAGAAGTCTCCCGGCTAATCCTGCCTTGTACAGGCCGAAGTTGGAGAAACAGCTAGCTAGCAATTGTGAGCTAGCTACTGCGCATGTGCGACTGCCAACAAAGATCTTACAACAGTGAGACGTCTCACTCTGTAGCTAAAACAGAGACCTGAACACAGGGTGAAAAGAGGAGCTGCAGCAATGGGCAGTACAACAAAAATATGGTGTTTTTTGAAAAAATAAAACCACGTAAACCTATTCTGGTACAACCTCAAATTACAATTATGAACCTGAAAATGAGCATAATATGGCCACTTTAACATAAGTGTTCCTTTTGGGACAATACTAACCATTGAAAGTGGGCACTACGGCAATAAGTGGTCAGTGCACATTAGCAGTGTACTGACGGTATACATGCCGAAGTATACATGCGGAATGAGAAACAGCTAATGTTGTCTAAACACAAGCAGCCAGCAGGAACTAAATAATCCGTAATAAAATGCAGGGTAAAGATGGAGAAAAAAAATCTTGGTAATTCTGGAATATTTCGTGTACAGTCAAAAGTACTAGATATACTAAATTAGTATAGTACTTTTTACTGTACATTTATTTGGAGCTTTCCTTCTGAGGTGTAGTGGAGTGCAAGTATACAGTAGATTAAAATGGAAATACTCCAGTAAAGTGCAAGTACCTCAAATCTGTTCTTAAGCACAGTACTTGAGTAAAGCTACTTTGTTACATTCACACCAGAGCTGGGCGATATGGAGAAAATCAATTATCACAATATTTTTTATTGTAAGGGTTGATTATCAGTGATTTCAAAAATATTTACACAATACGATTTGTGATAAATAATCATCAGTAATGTGGATATAATGACTAAGTGGGTAAAGGCAAATAATAGAACAGTTACAACAGTCTGGTGAGTTCAGAAAATGACATCACTTTACTGTAATGCAGCCTTTGAAACATCAATTGTGTCATATTATGATATTACAAAATCCAACATTTAAGACCATATCTAGTCCCATATTACGATATACTGTAGATATGATTTCGATATATTGCCCAGCCCTAACACACACACATCCTTCAGAAAACGTCCGATCAGGTTAAATTACCTTTGTGGGAGGACGAGCTTGTAGGGGCTTCAACAACTAGTCCCATTTTTAAAAAGAACAGCCCAATTGTGAGTTCCTCAGCAGTCGGACACATCAAACATCTCTTCTTCTAAAGTCAACCGCAGGTTAATTACAGGACAGCAGGTTCTCATGTTAGGAGAGCTTATGATGGATTCTCAGTGACCCTTCACACTGCTTTAATCTGCCACTTTCATCACTTTAGTATGGGAACTGAGGTGGGATGTGTGTGTGTGTGTGTGTGTGTGTGTGTGTGTGTGTGTGTGTGTGTGTGTGTGGGTTGTCATTAGAATGCGTGAAACCTGCTTTGAAACATGCAGCACGTAAGCAGATGTGTCTGTGTAAAGGCCTGTTCGGTGTAGTCTATAACGACAACGACTCATTTAGGGGATTGCTCCGGTGCCGCTGGGCCGGAAGATCCGCTGGATGTCAACTCTTTTCAGCCGGATGTCCGTTTCCTTCCTCTTCCTTTGTGTTGGCGTTCTAAACTCCGGTGGATTTGTGAGGACTATGGTTAACTGCTCCTCAGATTAGAGCTGAAGATCTTTGCGCACACCCGACGGGACCCGACAGGTTCGGTCTTACTTTCTATCATTGTACACGGGCTCGGGCCGGGCTCGGGCTTGCGCTCCGGGTAGCGCTGTAAATGAGCGGTCAGGTGAGGCATTTCGAGTAGCGCGAAAATGGATGCTGAGGAGGTGAAACGGAGGCTGGCCTCTGGAGGACTTATTTTATTTCTTTGTTCCAACTTCCAAGTGGCCTACAGCCTACGTCAGTCATGAATAAATGTATAAATCACTCATTCTTGACGAAAGGCAAAAGAGCTGTGTGTGCTTGCTCACATTTGAATAATGTCAGGCTGTAAACGGGTTCGGGCTTTTAAAAAAGCTGTCAATCAAAATGTACTTGTCGGGCTTGGGCCTTGTCGGGCCCGAACTTTTAAGGCCCGATTACAGCTCTACCTCAGATCTCTGCAGGGTAAATCCAGACAGCTAGCTAGCTAGCTTCTGTGGCACGACTAAAACTACTTTTGAACGTACACACGTTCCCCCAAAACAAGTTGCTCCGTCCACCGCTTAGCGCCACCCAAGACCATTGTGGTTGGTTTAAAGAAATGCCGATAAACCAGAGCACGTTTTTCTCCCATCCCGGAATGCTGTGTGGACTAGCCAGACCCTCCTCCGCAGCGCTGTGGAGGAAGGTCTGGCAATGCGAGACTAGTTTGAGTGTACAGCCAGCTCTTCTTCTGCATGTTTAAAGAGTAGATTCTGCATTTTTTTTTTTTTATATTAAATGGTGAAAGGGTCAAAGAGGATGTCCGCATCTTCTTACCCACGTCCTTTTAATTCAGGGGTGTAGCAAGTCATCCCAGACTGGACTCCCTTCCTTTTTCTCTCACCCTCTACTCTGTCAGGATATTATCTACCCATCCACAACCCAGTTGTCAGAGCCAAGCACTCACAGGTTTCCCCCTTGTCAAATTCTGTCAAGTGAAGAAATCTTTTGTGATGATCTGCAGGGACAAAAATCCAACAAAACTGTATTTCTGCTTGTTCCAGTTCGTCTCAGATTACATATTTGCTTATCACATTTTGAGAAAGCCGTGCAGCTTTGCAGATTTCAGCCGAACCCCTTAAAAGCAGATCACAGTTGGCAAGCAATCTCTGCACTGCAAGATCTCAAAGGGGAATTCAGCAAAGACACTGCAGGCCCATATGAAAGATTATAGCATAACCCAATCTTAATTATGAGTGACCATAACATTATTTCATTATAGATAAATGCCAGTGCGTGGTTTGGTGAGCTGAATGATAACCGTTCATATGAATGTAAACACAGGCCACTCTCTGGACTAGCTCATCATCTCAGAGTAAAAGAGACGTGAAGGTAACCCCCGCTTACAGCACATCACGTTACATAACAGTTTGTCTCCAACTTTAATCATTTCAAATCAATGTGTGCGCCGGCGAGGCCGCTCAGCGCTCATGACCGAGAGGCTGCAGGCCATATAGGGACCGCACTGGCGGAATGTGCAGGTGTCATCGCTCGCTATTGGATTACTGTGGGAATTCCCTACGTCATTTTTCTTTTTATGTATCTCTTTCGCAAGACGCATGCATGAAACCTATGTGCAAAACCACAGCAGCAGCAGCAGCAGAACACGCTACGCATAAATAAGACGACGCTGCGGTTGTTTAATGACAGATTAAGCTGCTTTGAGCATCAGCATCATCATCATCATCATCATCATCATTATCACCATCACTGCTGTAAGCCACAAACACCTACACGGCCCCTTCATTCTTACGGGCACACACTGGGTGGCAGAGCTTACCTTTGGCGCAGAGGTGCGGGTAGAAAAGAGCGGTGTACGGAGGATGACAGCGCCGCCACCAACACCTGCTCAGTGGTTCCTGCGCGGGGATATCACGGTTTAGGTCGTTATCCCTGCAGTCCAAATGAGGCAGGACGGGCGGGGTGCCGCCTTAGGACCCCCCCCCCACTCCCTCCCTCTCAGATTCCGAGCCTCGGCAGCTTTGGGCTCGCGGTCACGTAGCGAGGCGGTATCCCTCTGAAAAGCTGCGTCGCTGCAGAGACACCTCGGCCCTCTCCGGTAGCAGCGTCCAGAGGTGTGTGCGCAGAAACTCCACCGGCAACTCCCTGCACTCTGTCCGCACAGGAGGCTCCTGCTGCGGCTGCGGCGGCGGGCTTCACGCGTGCGGCTCCTTATTATTCTTTATCGCATTCTTATTCTCCCTCTCTGCATCGCAATGCTGCAGTCAGTTCCGACTGCCGTCGTCCTCCCACCACCAGTCCCGGCAGATGCACAAATCTGACTGGGCAGAGCATGTAACCGCTGTCAGTCCCAAAATAGTAGCCTACCGGATGATGGCGTAATGTTTGGTTATTTGCAGTGGAGGGGCTCTTATTGCTGGGGGGCGCGGAGGTTTTTATTCAGCAGATAGTCGTGCCTCAGATGTAGTTTTTTTTTGTTTGTTTTTTTACCGTTGATAACATATATTACACACACTACACATTGATGTGGGAAAATGCCAGAGTGGGAGGTGACTCGAGACACGTTCCTGAGAGAGAGAGAGAGAGAGAGAGAGATAGAGTGAGAGAGAGAGTGAGAGAGAGAGATAGAGAGATAGAGTGAGAGAGAGAGAGAGAGAGAGAGAGAGAGTGAGAGAGAGAGAGAGAGAGAGAGAGAGAGAGAGCACACCGACTGTAGCCAACCTGTAGAATAATTACACTGCACGGATACAGCTAACGTTAAGTGCAGTTATTCAAGTAGCCCTCTAACGTTATGCAATTCGAGGTAACGTTAGGCCTACTCTACAAGCCTACATGTCAGTGATAAATAGTGTATTCTGAACTGCAGTACATTCGTTTGAGAGCTAAAGTTACTGCTTTGCAGATTAAAGGCAGGGTTGAATGTTAAAAAGCTAGCAAGATTTGAAAGTAGCATCTCCTCGGGGCCCCGTTACCTTTGGGGGGCTCCAACCCACACACAGACGTGCACGGGCGCCACTGATTCAGAGCAGAGCGGAGAAAGGACCGCAATGTTACTCATCAAAAACTACTAACGTTAAGTTACCAAGTAGCCGACAGTGTCCATTTTTTTGCTCCATTCTCCAGTAGACTTGCAGTAACTTCGGTGGCAGCATGCGCTTTGAGCTCCGGGGCAGCCAGCGGGGCAAGGAGGCATTTCATTGGATCTTTCCAAGCAGACAGCGAGGCAGTGATTGGTGGGCCTTTTTACAGAATTCCAGCAGCAGCTACAGATAACGGATCTTTTTCACTCCTTCATCAAAGCCCATGAGTTATTTATTGCTGTCGGGGTGTAAAGACCATTTCAAACAATATATTAAAAAGTGTAGGCCTAAATTGTAAATAGTAACCAACCCTGCCTCATGGCAGAGGCCTAGTTAAAGCTATATTACGTAGTTTCTGCCGCCCCCATGAGGAATTCTAAGTAATGACAACAACACTGTCAGCGCGTCCACATGATACAAGCCTTCCATGACCATGGACGTTCATTAATATTAAAAAGTTACTCACTAAAGCTTTTAAAAAGCGACCACGACAACATTATAATGTTGCTTTTGCATTGATGCATCAATTGCATGCAATGTAATAGCCTATGTTACAGCTATCACTCCTGCATAATGACTGCTGACAATAGTTCATCTACTGAAGTCAAAATTTTAATGCAAGACTTTTACGTGAGTATCTTTACGTTGTGATATTGTTACTATTAGGCCACTTTAAAAAAAAACAATAAAAAAATTTAAAAAAAAAACTGAGTAGTGCTTTTCCACCACTGGTAGTGCCCTATCTTCCCCCAGTGGACATATGCAGCTGAATGATAGGCTGTCTGTAGACAACACAGCCTATACAGTATTCATTACAGTAGTTTTCAATTAAGGCCTATTATCCTAATGCAAATTAAGCCAAATTAGGAACCATGGGATTCATATTCTGCACTTTCCACCATAGTGAAACGATCCTACGTAAACACAATTATGAGGAAAGTACACATTTATTCAGCCATGTTGCAACTTGACACTTTCTACTTTCCAGGTGTTACTTGAACACCGTTAGCAATACCAGTTGATAACAACACATTACGCTGTTTTTGTGCATACAAACAGTGTAACATGTCCACAGATAGAAGTTGGACAGGACTGTGTGTACAACTGACTCACTTTAGTGAGACACAAATAAGACAGAAGTGCTGATAACTCTGTGTGTGTGTGTACATTTTTTTTATGTGGGGGTATTGTTAGGCCTTTATTCGACAGGGCAGCTGAAGACATGAAAGGGGAGAGAGTGGGAATGACATGCAGCAAAGGACGCACCTCTATATATGGGCTCACGCTGTACCAACTGAGCTATCCGGGCGCCCTGATAACTGTATGTTACTACAGCTTTCACTATTGTTGATGCACGGGGCATCCGTGCTGGATTTTGATTTGGGGTACTGCGAGGCTGTTCGACTTCCGAGCTCGGAAATCCAACTTCCGAGTACAAATGGAACGCACTATTAAGCTTCACGAAGCTTTGTGAACCATTGTTTTTATTTTCTGAGCCCACTAGATGGCGCTCTTGGTTTAAAGAAAAAGGCTCAAGGAATGGTGATTCAGTGTGCTTTCAACCCTTTGTTGAACAATGTAAGCGCCAAACTTTTCCATCTTTGACAAGGCGGCCAATGACGGGATGATTCTCGCTTCTCCACCGCTACTTGGGGCCGCAGCAGAAAATCACCTGACAAAATAAGGTAAAAATAATGGCAATTTTTATTTTGTCATCTAAAATGTATTAATGAGAAAGAAAAAAAAAACACTGACTATTGTTTGTGGTACTCTGTAGTAGCTAGCTCGCTGTTTCCTAACGGGATATCTCTTCACTGACTTTAGACTGTCGCATAGTTTTTACCCATCCATCCATCCATCTTCATCCGCTTATCCGGGGTCAGGTCGCGGGGGTAGCAGCTCCAGCAGGGGACCCCAAACTTCCCTTTCCCGGGCCACATTAACCAGCTCCAACTGGGGGATCCCGAGGCGTTCCCAGGCCAGGTTAGAGATATAATCCCTCCACCTAGTCCTGGGTCTCCCCCGAGGCCTCCTCCCAGCTGGACGTGCCTGGAACACCTCCCTAGGGAGGCGCCCAGGGGGGCATCCTTACCAGATGCCCGAACCACCTCAACTGGCTCCTTTCGACGCAAAGGAGCAGCGGCTCTGCTCCGAGCTCCTCACGGATAACTGAGCTTCTCACCCTATCTCTAAGGGAGACGCCAGCTACCCTCCTGAGGAAACCCATTTTGGCCGCTTGTACCCTGGATCTTGTTCTTTCGGTCATGACCCAGCCTTCATGACCATAGGTGAGGGTAGGAACGAAAACTGACCGATAGATTGAGAGCTTTGCCTTCTGGCTCAGCTCTCTTTTTGTCACAACGGTGCAAATAGTTTTTACCCGTTTATATCAATACGAGTTGTAAGTCATTATTCGGTCACAATGTATGTTGATATAGATACCGTGTTATAGTCTTCATTAGATATGTGGATCTCATACAGCAGTGCAGAGTCATGTTACTGTAGCAGGACCCTTATTCTACATTATTTTCATACTCACTACAAAAACTACATTTTTATTAAAAAAAATAAATAAAATTACAATTATTTTTCTTTGTTTTATTGCAACAACAATAGTGCCAAAAAATTGCACAGCTTGCCCATTTACAATGACATCAGATAAAAATGTGAGAAATATAAAAAACATCAAAGCAATCGATTTTGACACAGTAATGCTTAAACCTGAGGAGAAATACTCTTCCACACCAGAGCCTCACCACAAAATATAAGTAAAAGAAAGTATCCCTCAGATATATGGTACATGTTCACCTCCTTCACCTGACTGCCTGGTCCAGTACATGGGCAAAGGTCAGAAGACAACAAGGACCAGCTAGCAGGAGGTTACAGGTTTTAAAGTCACTCTAGGCAGAAGCAGAATAAAGGAAACTGATAGGGTTACCAGACATTAAAGCACTTAGAAACAGTAGTAACATTTAATACCATTTTTACTTCCGTATTAACAGATAAACCAGAATATATATTTATAACCAGCCATCTCTCAATGAGAAATTTTAACTCCACTAACACTCTGGCTTGGCCAGTTTTGTTACCAAATGTGATAGTTTCATAGAGTTCACGTTGGTTGTCATTAGAAGTCATGACGGTAACACTTTACTTGAAGGTATCTACATAAGAGTGACATGACACTGTCATGACACATGAACCCTACCTAACTCTAACCATGAAGGCGCTGCCACACCGAGTCGATAATCGGCCGTTGGACAGTCTGGCGAGGTCAGTGACTCGAGTCTGTTCGGTGCGTTCCGTGCCGTTGTCCGTCCGAGGGGCCGTCGTCCTTCATTTTGGCCGATTTGACATGTATAATCGGTGGGGCGGGCACTGCCGGTAGTCGGACTCAAATGACCCATCTGATTGGTGGAGAGCTGACCCAGAAACGGGGAGCGGAATGAGCGTGACTACAGTCTCTCAAAATCTAATGAAAATCTTTTAAACTGACCTTTGTTGATCTGAAATGAAGACAGATTCAGCAACTACACGGCCTATTTCTCTCTTAAAATGTTTTCAGAAACATGTTTCGCTGAACTATTTTAGTACAATATGAGATCGTACTCTGAACAAGCCGCCACGACAGTCTGGCTTTGAATTTCCGGAGAAACAAGACCCACGTGACGCGTTCGTCCAATCAGCGGTGTTACTTTTTTGGGCGACAATACAGATTAGCGCCGCCTGCTGTTATGGAGACGTATTACGTCTCGTCGCTTTGGTGTGTTCTGAGGCACTTTTTGGACCAATTTGGGGGAGACTGATCAGCCCAGCTGCCTTTTCTGGCGAGGGGCGGCCGTCTGGTCGGTGTGTCTGCAGCTTAACTTGTCATGACAAAAACCGAATGACACTTACTAAAAGAAGTGTTATGTCATAAACGTTTATGACTTGTTTATGATGGTTATGACACGTTCATGACTTATGTAGATACCTTCAAGTAAAGTGTAACCGTCACGTCTTACTGTGGTATCGTACTACAGTCTACCTTAATGCCAGATGTACGTGCTTGGAACATCGGCGCGTGTTCATGACCTGCCGATTCATTATTGGAACACCCTTCCTAAAAGTGCAAACACCATCTGGTTTCTAAAAGGGGAATTTTGGTTTGAATGAGCAACTCAATTTTTTAGAAAGTTGAGCTGAGAGCCTATTCTTTGTTTTCACCTTAACAGCTGCATAGCATTTGCCAAGTGGATGTTTACAGTCAATCCAAGTGAGTGGAGCAGATGATAAGAGTTTTCTTTAGTGGGCTTTGGTTCAAATGCTAAAAAGCTTGAGGAACAAGAAAAGTAAGCTCACGCAAAGAAGGGAGAAATCTCTATTTGTCTGACGTCTGTAGGATATTTGATGTTTTTTGATGATGCTATATGCCGCATAATGTACATTTGATTGACAAGATAATAAAGTAACAAGATACCAATAACTGGTCTGAGGTAACACCTACTTTACCATTTCCACAAATCAAATGTATCTTTCCGTACACCCAGAAGCATTTTAATAGAAATAATATAGCATATAAATATACATAAACAGAAATGTTTTCACTTGTTGTAAAAGATCCCTTTGTCTGAATTCAAACTATGTTGCCAAATGGGTCAGAAACGATTAATTGACATATAGACACCACAGCAACACCACAGTTTGTTTTTGCCGGTCTTTATGAAATGTAGAATTTGATTCCCGGTATTATTTTAGTCCAACCTTAAAGTTTTCAACCTAATTGTGGCCGTATTCAAGGAGCCGAGTTTCTCTCCTACTCTAAAATGGGACATATTCTGATTTTAGACCAGAGGCAAAACACACAAAACATTCCCTCATTTTAAACGCCTAATCTTCCAAAACATCATTTTGTCTGAGGTAATGTCACTTTCCCCCCCCCCCCCTTCCCAAGTGATGATTTTTCCGGTTTGGAAAGAAACCCCATCATGTGTAAATCTGGAACTACAAGATGATCACAGTGAACACCGATAGAATATAAATGACATTAATATTTATAGAAAACACAGCGCTCATCTGTTACTAAGTTCTTCTACAAAGTAGTGGAATGCCACCAATTCACAACGAGGCGGACGATGTGCATCTCAAAAGCACTAAAACTGCACCAAACAGACAAGTGCAAAGAAAAAGCTGATCACTTACATCACTAGTACTTGTATAAATTTCAAACCCACGTAAGAGACGTTCGGTGCCGGTACGTTCACATTGGGAACACACAGCGGTGTCTGCGCAGAGCATGCCGACGTTTGATTGTATGCTTGCTTGAGGGGCAAGAGTGATTGGTCCCTAATGACATTATCTTTAGGATCAGTTATTATAAAGTCACGCTAGTGTAAAATCGTAGTAAATCTCAGTGTTGGAGACATGTTTTTGTGAGTAAACCCATTCACACAGAACCAGTGAAGTACACTTACAATCACTGAAGGCCTTTGATTTTTTTTTTTTTTTAAATCGTTTAGCCACGACACTGCTGCTGAGGACTGAATGGTTTTTAACTGACAGGCAGGTGTGAAACAGATGCTCTGCTGCATACGCGAAAAAGCAGAAAGGCACAGCAGCTGCTTCACTGACATGAGGGGGTGTGAGCAACAGCAGGAGGACGTCAAGACAAAGGAATAAGACACCAGGTTCAACACAAAGAGGCATTAAATACGAAAAGGTGTTAAATCAAACTCTGGTCCAGCTGTGGGAGACCGATGTCCCATCACCTGGCATGTGACCCCATACTGTAAGTCACGAGTCATTATTAGTTGCGTTTCATATATTTTTGAAGTATTTCCAAGTTGGAAGTTTTTCTGAATCACACTGATTCATGAAAACGTAGTCACGGCTAAGGGGTGTCAGAGTGAGCGCAACAGTCAACCGGCTTAAAAAAAATAAATAAAAATAAATAAAATATCACTGACTCCCAAAACTCAAAAAGCAATCAAATGTTAGGCCTAAATGCCATAACAACACGCCACACTCAAACACACCACACCACACAGGGAACAGTTGATCCCAGCAATCAGAATGATGGTGTGGAGCAACTGTGGCAGAAACCGAAATCCAAAAGCTTCAAAATATCAAATATCAAATATCACATCCTCTTCTTATAAGACTTTCCGTTAAAAGAGAAGTCTGGTGATAATCTAGAGTTCTCTTTCTGTCAACAAATCACATGAAAAGACCCAAACCAACAACGAATAGATCCTACTAGGAAGGATTGTGTGTGTGTATCCAAAGCCTGATATACAGTATATCTTCTTTCTCTGTGCCGTAGGGCTCCATGTTGTCCAACAACATATTACTAAGCCGTTAATGAGCCACACTGTTGTGTGTATACACACACACACACACACACACACACACACACACACACACACACACACACACACACACAGCTGGAAATACTCACTACAACACCAAATGTGTATTAATCCACAGCTGAAAATAGTCCCCAACCAATGCACTACTTCCATCCGTTACGTTTAGTAAAAACTACAACGGGGTTAGGAAATTACTGAGCATCTTAAAAAAAAAAAAAGAAATGAAGTGAGTAGTTTTTAAACGTTTATGTACATCATCAGAAGGAAGCAACAGGCTTGGGGAACAAGTACTCAAACAAAATAACACATTTTGTTGACCGTCTTCTAAATTGCTCTTAAAAAAGGTTATAATCTGGAAGAGTTGTTACATATTCAAGCAAAAAAAAAACACTCAAAAAAGATTTGTGTTGTTAACTTCAAGACGTGCAAAAGGACACATACTGTAGCCCAGGATCTGTTTTAGATGAAAAGTTATTTTAAAAAACAAAACAAAAAAAAGTAAGACAAAAAGGTGATGGTATCCTTGGCCATGAGTATTCACCTGTACGCCTGCTATTGGGATAGTTATCGCTGCTTTAATAAACAGTAACCAAAGAATACAAGACACTTTGCTTATTAACCCCGATACAGTAGCAGTGCAAAGCATAGACACTCTCAATGTTTTGGGTTAAAAGCTTGACGTTGTTTGAAGCTCCAAACCGTATCGGCTGCAATACCGATCCCATTATCCTCCACTGAACATCAATCCAACGCATTACGAAAAGTAGGTCATCTGCCTTTTAAACTTTGCTAGCCCGAAGCTTCCCAAGAACGACATACTGTACACCTTCTGCTGCACTGTATCAAAATACCAATGAGCTCATTATGATTAGTCATTAGGAACCTCAGGGACTCGCTCGGTCTGTAGTGTTAGCATGCGACTGTGTCCAGAACATAAAAAAAACTCCATGAATATTTAGGATTTGTCCCCCATACCCAGATGCTAATTTGTCTGTTTAGCATATTTATCTCACAAACACCTCATTAACTTCCGGTGTAATCCCATTTAACCAGTCAACCTGTGCAGTCCTGCCAATTTGGCACAGAATAGAGAGAACAGAGCATTCTCCTCCCTCTGAACTTTTTCACGTGTCGTCGCTTTAAAACGCTGATGCACAGCGGAGGTAATTGGGGATATTTTTCATATTGATCAACAGGAAAATACTATAATGTTCAAGTAAAAACAAATGCAACTTTCTACACGTTTATTCAGATTTTGTAACCCTTGGATATGATGTGTCCTTTAGCAAAATATGTAACTGAGACTCCAAAAAAAACAAAAACTGACCTAGTGTGCATGTAAACCCACTCAGACTCGGCAACAGGCGCTTTACCACACACTGACATGATGGGGGGGGGGGGGGGCAATATTTTTTTCAAATGTTTGGTTTTATTTTGGTGATCAATTCAGAATTGCAGAATTAAGTGCAGATGTGCGTTTTCAATTTGGCGTTGAATAATATTTTCCTGTTGATCACCTTCATTACATCCACCGTAATTCAACGCCGTAAACAATAAATCTCAAAACACAATATAGATCTGTTCAAGTAATGCACACATGGCTCACCAGGACGCCTACAAATCTAACTGAAAAGACTCCCCAACTGCTGCGAACATGGCCGGGCTAAACACAGCGTAAAGAAAAGCCTCCGCAACACCTCGACAGAAAGCGTCCCTAGTGTAATAGTGGAGCTTTATTTGCCTCTCAGACCTCACTCCAGGGTGTCTGAAAGGACACGACGGAGCTGGTTCACACACACGACTCCAGCCAATCCCGGAGAGAATTAGCTCGCGGGCTAATACGCTACAGCTGATACCAGCTGCTCGTTGCTGTGCGACAGGCAGGGGTGGAAGAAGGATTCAGATCCTTTACTTAAGTCAAAGTACTGATGCCACACTGTATTCCTGCATTGAAAATGTTACTTACGTAGAAGTATGCAGGTATCATCACGAAAATGTACTTAAAGTATTAAAAAGTACTCAATGCAGAAACGTCCTCACATTGTAGAAACTGGAAATGATCCAAACAGTTCTGTCAACCAACTAAGTGTTTCATCAGCTAATCATTTCAGCTGGACCTGTTCATATTGTTGGGTAGTTTAATTTACAATAAAACATATTTCATAAACTACATGTATTCTGTGTGCAACAATCTTAATGTGTAAAGTAACTAAAGCTGTCAGATGAATGTAGTGGAGCAAAAAATATTTCTCTCTGACATGTAGCGGAGTAGAAGTAGAAAGTGGCATGAAAAGAAAAGACATGTAAAGTACAAGAACCTCAAATATGTACTAAGTACAGTACTTGAGTAAATGTACTTAGTTACATTCCACCACTGGTGACAGGTCACTATTCTTGCTGGCAGTAGACTGAATGAGCAGGGAGCTGCTGTTAGTACTACTACTACCACTGTAAATACCTTGTCTTTTAGAGTCAGCGTGGCTTAAAATTTTTCTGTTAGCTTGGCCCTGTGCAGGGGTGCTCATTTTTATTTGGCAACAGCTGGCAGGGAGATGAGGTTTACAGGAGAACTAAGAGCCGCTCCACACAGCACTGCACTGCTTGTGGCTGAACCATTGCTGCAGCGCCACAGCACCACTGGGGACACTTTGTGGCTGCACTCACATGGTAAGTTCAGCATAATGTCCATTTCAACAGCATTCATTCCATCGGTACTACCAGGTTTCTTTGAAAGAAAATACTGTACAGTAATACAGTTTCCATTCACTAATACAATTTGCTCCTGCTATGCCGTTTTCTCAATTTAAAAGGTCCCATGGCATGAAAATTTCACTTTATGAGGTTTTTTAACATTAATATTAGGAGTTCCCCCAGCCTGCCTATGGTCCCCCAGTGGCTAGAAATGGTGATAGGTGTAAACCGAGCCCTGGGTATCCTGCTCTGCCTTTGAGAAAATGAAAGCTCAGATGGGCCGATCTGGAATCTTCCCTTTATGACGTCATAAGGGGAAAGGTTACCTCCCCTTTCTCTGCTTTGCCCGCCCAGAGAATTTGGCCCACCCATGAGAGAGAGACATCATGGCTTTCAAACGAGCAAAGTGGCAGTTAGTCAAGGCCACACCCCCACCCTCCACCTTGCCCCCCCCCTCTCTCCTCCTCAATAGCATTTAAAGCTACAGAAACAGAAATGGCACAGCCTAAGGAAAGCTCATTGTGGGACTGGCTCTAGTGGCTGTAATTCTGCACCAAGGCTGAATTTTGGGAAAGAGACTTCAGATACAGTATTAGGGGACCACTAAGGTCTATATAAAAGAGACTTCAGATACAGTATTAGGGGACCACTAAGGCCTATATAAAAGAGACTTCAGATACAGTATTAGGGGGACCACTAAGGTCTATATAAAAGAAACTTCAGATACAGTATTAGGGGACCACTGAGGCCTATATAAAAGAGACTTCAGATACAGTATTAGAGGACCACTAAGGTCTACATAAAAGAGACTTCAGATACAGTATTAGGGGACCACTAAGGTCTATATAAAAGAGACTTCAGATACAGTATTAGGGGACCACTAAGGTCCAAACACCAGCGCACAAGTATAAACATCAGGCCACTTACATAGTATACAGCGAAAGCTCTGCGTGGAGCCTCCACAGAACTGTAAAACAAGCTCAAGTGGCCTGATGTTTATACTTGTGCGCTGGTGTTTGCGTCGAGCCGGCATATAACGACCAGCCACGCTGAGGTGGTACTAAAATCTGCAATGGAAAACGGACGCACAGTGTGTCGAGTCGAGGCGAGGCGAGTCGAGCAGATACCATGTAATGGAAATACGCCATAAAAGAGACTTCAGATACAGTATTAGGGGACCACTAAGGTCTATATAAAAGAGACTTCAGATACAGTATTAGGGGACCACTAAGGCCTATATAAAAGAGACTTCAGATACAGTATTAGGGGACCACTAAGGCCTATATAAAAGAGACTTCAGATACAGTATTAGGGGGACCACTAAGGCCTATATAAAAGAGACTTCAGATACAGTATTAGAGGACCACTAAGGCCTATATAAAAGAGACTTCAGATACAGTATTAGGGGGACCACTAAGGCCTATATAAAAGAGACTTCAGATACAGTATTAGGGGGACCACTAAGGCCTATATAAAAGAGACTTCAGATACAGTATTAGGGGACCACTAAGGTCCAAACACCAGCGCACAAGTATAAACATCAGGCCACTTACATAGTATACAGCGAAAGCTCTGCGTGGAGCCTCCACAGAACTGTAAAACAAGCTCAAGTGGCCTGATGTTTATACTTGTGCGCTGGTGTTTGCGTCGAGCCGGCATATAACGACCAGCCACGCTGAGGTGGTACTAAAATCTGCAATGGAAAACGGACGCACAGTGTGTCGAGTCGAGGCGAGGCGAGTCGAGCAGATACCATGTAATGGAAATACGCCATAAAAGAGACTTCAGATACAGTATTAGGGGACCACTGAGGTCTATATAAAAGAGACTTCAGATACAGTATTAGGGGACCACTGAGGTCTATATAAAAGAGACTTCAGATACAGTATTAGGGGACCACTGAGGTCTATATAAAAGAGACTTCAGATACAGTATTAGGGGACCACTGAGGTCTATATAAAAGAGACTTCAGATACAGTATTAGGGGACCACTGAGGCCTATATAAAAGAGACTTCAGATACAGTATTAGGGGACCACTAAGGCCTATATAAAAGAGACTTCAGATACAGTATTAGGGGACCACTAAGGCCTATATAAAAGAGACTTCAGATACAGTATTAGGGGACCACTAAGGCCTATATAAAAGCATCCAAAAAGCAGCATGTTATAGGACCTTTAAGACCTTTTTACTCAGTGAAACTAAACACTTCCTGCACTGATAATTCACATTTAAAGCCTACTAGGAAAAGAGAGGAGAATTATCTCCAGCCCCCCCCACCACAAGCAGCGCGCAGCCTTTCTGCCGATTTGGTCCAGCAGCCATTTGTGGTATTGCAAAGACAAATCCCTCTACGACCCAGAAAGCGTTTTCCACATAGGTCACCATTGTAAAAGAGACGCCTGTAAAATTGCTGCCAGGACTCCTCCAACTGCAAACAAGCTCGGTTATGACTCTTTCTATTCAGAATTTTTAATCCATGGACTTTTTAATATTTGAAAAACGTCCCTCTAGCGGAGAAAAAGCGATTTCAAAACAAATGTGTTGTCACCACAATGAAAAATCGATGGGCCGAGCGGGAACTCGCGGGCGGGTGGGGGCCAGCAGGACAAACACTACTGGGCGTATTCACTGGGTCGCATACATAGACTGTAAAAAAGATATTATCATATTAACAATCTATAGTCGCATATCACAGTAGTTAACCCGGAGGCTTGGAATTCTTTTTTGCCGGTTGCACAACTCTCATAGGAATGAAACGCTGCATCCAGGTCTTATAATACATCCAGGATTATCTCCCACTGACCCACTGGGAAGCTTTTAATTTGAAACATCTGTGCCGGAAATTTTTAAGTTTCATTGACAGGAGTTTCACACAGAACATACAAGTAGGAACAATCCGAATTGATAAGTGAGAATAGTATTTCTGTTTAAGAGAAACTGGAACTGTACTGATGGAAGCAGTGCTGTGGAAATGCACATTATCCTGCATTTATCAGGAGAACAAGTAAACATGGAGTGTTGATTTGGACTAGTTTTGATTAGTAGTATAAGTAATGCTATGTGGTAGTATGAGAGGAGACAAGTCTTTTGCACATGCACAATGCCGAACTATGCATTTAAGATCCTTCTGATATTCCTAGTTACTTTTCCCTTCGAGTTCTTGGCGGAAGTAGGAAAATAAATCACTGTTATTTCTGGCCAAAAGACTATTAGGTGCTTATTTTAGATTAGCCCCTGGCCTGCTGCAAATGTAACAGTCACTGTTGCCTACAGTAAGTGAGTGAATGGTAAGAGGGAGGGACCCGAAGGCCATTCTCTTCTTCGAAAAAAATTACGAGAGGGATTAGAACCTGTTCACGCACTACAGCCTTTTTCAGGGCAAACCTTCATTTTGTCATCGTTGCGTAGCAAAAGGTGATAATGACAGAATGTAAACAACATTACTTTGGATTTTTCTTCTGGAACGAATGTGTGACACTGGTTTTGTGGCAGTGCGATGACAGTCAATAGGTAAATAGAACACACAACTAGAAGTCATCGCTAAGCAGCAGGCAGTGAAGGAGTTTACAGAGTAGTGACCGCAGTGAACAATGCCACTGTAGACACCAGAAACAACAAAAAAAAACAAAAAGAACACACATTGTAAGAGTAACACCCTGTTGAGAATCTCTAGTATCAGTAGCTTCACTGGTTGTGGAGTTGTTGCTCCTTGAAGGCAGAGCTATAGATATACAGAGTAAGGCAAACTTGGTTTCAGGTCAGTCCATTGGAGCCATATTTGCACCAAATGTTCCAAGGCCATTACATCCTCTCATCTTAAAACATAGTGTAATTGCCATGGAGCTCTTAGCGCTAACATTGAGCAGACAGTTCCCCAAGCTATGTATGTCTATGGCTCTGCTCCATGGCAGCTAGATAGAGAAGGTCTTCCTGGAACAGTCTCAGGCAGCTTCAGTGAGTCCGGCTGTAATTTAGAGAAAGGCTTGTTATGGTAGAGACGTGGACTGAAACCAGACAGATACCGTCAGAGCACGCAACACAAGGCCAGAGGGACGAGCGCCGCCAACAGGAAGTAGGTGACTCTGTAGAGGTGGAGTGGAGAGAAGGTCACCATGGCGATGGACAGGGGGAGAGGGAGGCAGGATGTCAGAGGCAGGAGTTTACTGAAAGAGATGAAGAAAAAGTTGGATACTGCGGCGGAATTCCCCTCAACTCTGACAGGACCATCAATCTGTTAGGGAATGGGTCTGTGTGCTGGTAACCATGCGCTCTTACCTGTTGCTGAGTTTTAAAGTGTTGCAGTTAATAAGCAGCATGTACACAATGATTAGAGGCACAGCGTGTGGCCAACAGGGGTCAGGATCCAACTGGGTAGAATACCTGCAGAGGATCACAACGTACACCCATTTCTTGTCCCATTCATATTTGTACACCTCCTCACCGTCGGATCACACATCAGCTATTACATCGTGTATTTTAGCATACATTTGCCATATTGTAATAAAACGATACTGAAAAAATAATCATACTGATATAATGACACTGATTTCAGCCATATCATCCTGCTATTTTGTGCAAATGACCATAAGTAAACTTCTGCCTGGAAGACGAAGTTAAGGGCGTTACAGTAAAGTGATGGAATTTTCTGAACACACCAGACTGTTGTGTTGCATTTGCCTTTACCCACATAGTATAACTGATCTCATTGTGTGCATATTTTGTGAAAGCACCAATTGTCAACCCTACGATATCGCCACAATAGCGATATCGAGGTATTTGGTCAAAAATATCGGGATATTTGATTTTCTCCATGGTCTAACCGGACAATTGCAATGGACTCGTGTAATTGGTCCTGACACATCAGGTACTTAACTGGAGATTGCTGATTGCTGTTTTTGGACATGTAGAAATTAGCATTTTTCTAAACAGATGCATAGCACTAATTACCACTCTTGACTATGGGGCACACTTTCTAATAAACACAGCCTTGCTCAAAGACACCTCAGCTGTGCAAGTGCTCTGTCTCTCACATAGTCTAGTTTTTTTGTGATTGTTGCGGGCAAAAATCCTTGATTATGCGAACCTTGGATGATTATGCCTTGAATTATGCGATCTGGAGGGACTGCTCATTTCAATACTGTACCTCAGGTTGCGGATCCAGTGGATGAGCGAGGGTGCGAGGAGCATGACGGGTAGCGTGAAGAGCGCCGATAGGCAGAGGTGGAGCTGTAGGTCGTCCCTCACCTCCTGCAGAGCATACTCGGACAGCAGGGGGGCGCCATTACATTCTTTAGACTTGCTCAGGGATTCGGCATCCACTGTGCCGTTCTCAACTTCTTTGCGCTTCCGGGGGGCCTGGAGAGATGGTGGAAAACTTTCTTTATTTCCAGGTGGAATCAAATTGGAATAGATTCTGAACCCTGGCTCTGCATTTACATCACTAGCAACCACTATACTAGTGCTGCTCGATTATGAAGAGAAAAAAAAATGAAAATCACAGTCACAATGATTTTGGTCAATATTGAAATCACGATTATTTGACATGATTACTCATTGACTTTTGGAAAGATGATGCATTTATTGAAGTTAAAAAACAGGTGAAAAAACACCTTGAACTGTGAAATTCCCCTTATACTTTTCCCGTTTGAACTTATTTTTTTCATTCAGAACACATATTACACATTACTTTGTTCTCTGTGATCGCTAGGAGCCAAAATCATAATCACAATAAAAATGCGATTCATCTTACAGCCCTACATAATACCATCAAACTGGCAAGTTGGTGCTGGCGGTGGGATTGGAGCAACGCCATTCAACCTGGAAAATCTTACCAGATTCAACATGTGACTCAAGGACCGTTCTGTCATCTGGAGCCTCAGTACCTGAACATGCAAATTGCAAACAAAGACATGATGTGTGCAGAGTTAGGGATAAAACAGAGCCAACACGGTATCTAAGCTGGTTTCCTCTGTAAAATGACTGGGAAAGGGCTTCATCTGTATCACCATGTCCCCAAGACTCACCCTGTAAAGGTGGAGCAGAAAGGCAGCAACGATTGACAACGGCCCACAGGACAGCCCACCCACAACAGTCAGACAGAGAGTGATGAGGAGCTGGCTCCGCAGTGGCACAGTGCCACAGTCTCTGGAGACAGACGGTCTGCATAGAAAGGGAGGTCTAGGGTTAAATATTTGATGAGACAGTTAAAAATGGATGTGTGGGGGGGGGGGGTTCAGAGTGCCTAAAGACCATCCAGTTACAGTTTCAAAAGCACATACCTGGTTGTTTAAATGTCCAACCATACCTGTGTAGGGGAGCTAATATTAGTGAGATCAGTCGCATAATGAGACGGAGCAGCGCGCTGCCCCAGTATGCCACAGCTGCCCCCAAGATGTAGAGCAGAGGGGACAGGAGGTGGGGCCATTCTTCCACTGGTACCACACCCTCATGAAATGTTGCATCGGGGGTGGTCGGGGGGAGGGCATCCATAGGGGGGAGGTAAAGAATTGACCAGATCTCTTGAAACCAGCTACAGCTGAGGGGAGGGCGGAACAGGAAGATTAATACGAGAAAATAAATCATGTGGGGTTTGAGAATATTCAGGGCTTTCCATAAAATCTCCAAACTCCAAAAACAACATTCAAAGAAAAGTCAAAAGACGATGATTATTCTTTTTTGTCAAACTACTGTTTCCAAAGTCAAGAATGAAAATGCAACAGCCTACCTAAGCACTATGTGCAGAATATAAACGGGCAGATTGACTTTATGAGGCTGCAGGCCTTTGCCCACCACCTGGCTCATGTCTGCCGCTCGCCTCGACTTCAGGATGGAGGACAGCTGCCCCCCGCAGGCCAGGAGGACGGTTACAGCGGTGTACACCGGCACCAGGGGCCCACAGAACCTCAGTATCTGTCCGACAGGAAAGAGCAGATCAGACCTGGGGACTTACTCCAGTTTGGATCACTGTTTGTTCATAAAGAGCATCCATAATAAGACTGTTTTCATTTAAACAAAACAAACAGAAAAGAAAAAAAGACAAGAAAGTTGTACCTGTCCCAGCACCCTGGGTAATGAAGTCCTTACTGACACCTGAGGTTAAAAATCACAAGGTAAACACCATGCATTTCACGTCATGTTATTGATGATGTTTGTCGTGATGAACTGTCATCAGGATGTGCAGAATAGCTAACCCCGATTTGCCACTGGGCACGGCTGTGCTGCGTTACGTTTTTGTACCTTCCTCCGCAACGCGCCACACCACACCGGCAGGGTCTTGGAAGCAGAGCGTCTTGCTCGCCCGACTCACAGATTATATTGTCTTTACAAATACTTTACAGAACAATCAAGTGTTTAAGGCGTAACTCTCGCCAAAATGCAACCTAGGGTATTTTTGTGAATGTACCCGAGTCAAACTTTCATTTAAAAGCATATTTAGGATGGAATCGCCACTTTTAAGATTTACCGTATTCTCGTTTTTCGGTCAAATGGCCTTTTGAATGGGAGTGCTAGGGGCACTTCCACGATAGCATCAACATCACTATTTTTAAAACACTAAGAAGGCTCAACACAACATGAGACTTTGCTCCAAGTATCACCAGGGGCTCTACACCTTAACGAAAGCATTGACAACATTGTTTGTGTACCTTGTTTACTAAAAAAGGTTTTGAGCAACTCACTGTAGCTGTTGTTGTTTACACTATCCGCCATTTTCCCAGTCCAACATAGGCGATCTCCGAATGTGAATGAACAGACTCCATAGGAGGAAACGTCCAATATGAGGCTCCTTTTTCAACTACAAGGTCAATATTGTGTTTCACTAATGACAAAACAACTAATTATCCGTGCATTTATATGGAACTAAGCTTTAGGAGCTTTCCATCTTTACTCTCCTCCCTCGACTATTTCTGACTGGCTCGATAGACGGCGACCGGAAGAACAATAGCTACAGTGAGTTGCTCAAAACCTTTTAGTAAACTCTGGGTACACAAACAATGTTGTCAATGCTTTCGTTAAGGTGTAGAGTCCCTGGTGATACTTCCAGCAAAGTCTCATGTTGTGTGTCGAGCCTTCTTAGTGTTTTAAAAATAGTGATGTTGATGCTATCGTAGAAGTGCCCCTAGCACTCCCATTCAAAAGGCCATTTGACCGGAAAAATCAGGGGGGGGGTGTCTTTTGGTAAATTGACTGGATAGTCTCGCTGTTTCACGTCCTGCCCGACCGTCCAAACGGCCCACGGCTCGCGTGAAAATAGACCTGGTACGTATCTTTGGCGGGCCGCTTCGCACACGCTTCTGGGTGGTTGGCTGGTGGAATGGGTAAGGCTGAGGAGTAGTACCTTATATTGGCAGTTGGGGGCAGTGTGGAGCTGAAGGAGGACACCTGAGGTGTTGTCTGGACGACTGGTGTGGAGCATCCCTGAGATCTCAGTCACTGATGGCACACTGGCAGACACATCACATCGAGTCATGACAGAAACAGTGAAATGAAATGATATGCAATATCTGCCAGAACAAGAACAAACAGCTTGACAATCTGACATCTGTCACTGTGCACTCTTTGTGCATGGAGAGGGCCTAGGCTTGTGTGTGTATTTCAGACCTGTGTGTAATATGTGCAATGACTAACAACAGAAATGTAATTTCCCCTTGTGGGATCAATGAAGTATGTCTTAATCTTTAGAGACAGACAGGGCCATAACTGACCTGGCTGTGGTTAAAGAGTCCTCTCGAAACCACGGTACATTTATTCTGTACACGTTGGGCAGTCTATCTGCAGACAGACACACAGTACAAGATCATGACGACATGTTTAACGTGTGCACATGTGCTTTCCTTTGTATCACAAGACAAACTTACCTTTATGTACTTTGCACTGGCTTGCGACATTAATTCTGAAAGCCTGGTAGACCTAGAGACACAGAGGTGTTCAACATGTAGTGACACAGTAGGGACAGAGATACTGAGTGCAGCAGGCACCTAAGGGCCCTGACACACCAAGCCAATAGTCGGCCGTTGGACAGCCTGGCGAGGTCAGCAACTCGAGTTTGTTTGGTGTGTTCTGTGCCGTCGTCCGTCGGACTTCACGTTGGCCGACCTGACTTGCTGGGTCGGAGGGCGGGCAGTCGGACTCAATGACCAATCTGATTGGTGGAGCGCTAGCCCTTGACTAGCGAATCAGTGCACTTATGTTAGCGTGACGAACAGCCTCTCAAAATCTGACGAAAATCTTTCAAACTGACCTTTGCTGATCTGAAATGAAGACAGATTCAGCAACTGCACGGCCTATTTCTCTCTTAAAATGTTTTCAGAAACACGTTTCGGTGAACTATCGATCGTATTCTGAATGAGGCGCCATTATACTCGGTTATAAAATCCTGGAGCAGCCAGACTCGCGTTCGTCCAATCAGCTGCCGCTTTTCATTTTTTGGGGGCCAATACAAATTAGCGCCGCCTGTTGTTATGGAGACGTATTACGTCTCGCGCGCACGCGCATAATGTACGCTCAAGTCGGCGTCGCTTCTGTGTAATCTGAGGCACTTTTTGGACCAACTCGGGGAGACTGATCAGTCCGACTGCCTTTCCTCCTGATGGTCGGCTGTCGGGTTGGTGTGTCAGGGCCCTAATGAAACATAAAAGCTACCTGGTCAAAGTTTTGCAGCATGATGGTGTGAAGAAGTCCAGAAGAGTTGACCGAAACATCGCTGACAGTCAAACCTGGAAAACCAACAGTTACTCAAAAAGGAACGCGGTTTTTTTTTCTCCAAATTTTCAGAGAATCGCCATCAACGGTAACACTACTCACCGAAGGACAGAACATGTGGCGCCGGGACAGACACGGTCTGAGATTCTTGTCTCTGCCACTCGCACTCCACCGTGAACTGTGGACCAGACAAACGTCGCTACGTCATTTGTTTAAATCAACATCTAACTAAAATCAAAAGGGGTCTCTGTCGGTTCTTTGGTTTGCGTTATGTACACACTGTGTAGTGTATTGAGAGGGGACCCCTATTAACTGTTACACCACCGAATGGCACGCTGGGTACAGCTTGCTCTCCGCCGCTAGCTACAGTACATTCAAGAACAGATGAAGACAGAGACACCTGAGATGTTACATTGTAGCAAAGTCAAGCATTTCAAGCATCAGCGATGGAACTTTGGTAAGGAATGCTTTTGTTCCTGGCATTAGCCTTGGTCCCAAATAGCTAGCTGTTATCAAATGACACGTATACTCTAGCATTGCTACGGGACGCAACTATGTAATACCCTCTGATGACAAAATGTACATCACGCGGACCCTGGCGTATTCGGGGATGCAGAAAGTATCATTTCCACTTTAGTATGTCTGTCTCAGACTTTTATATACCACAAACACAGACTGAACATGTACAAGCATTCATGGTTTCCAGATGACGTATCCTATGGACTTTTCTTTTAGCCTCATCATCAGGTCAAAACAGGTCATAACATTAGTTTATGACCAAATACTGTACATGGACAACTAATGGCATTCCCATCATCCTCCTCAGATGTACTTTTCTAATTGAAAGATGTTGGCAGGCTTAAATACGATAGTTAAAGAAGCATGTTAAAGAGGCGCTGTGCAGTTTTGGCCATTTCTTCTCTGTTTTCTTGCTTTTTGCTGGCAGGTTTCTCTACAGAGCTCCCCCTACAGCTTCAGAATAGATATTTGGCAGCTCCTATGTTTACTTGTGTCTCACTCCTCGCTCGGTCAGTCTGCCGTTTCCTCTTTCTCTGATCCTCCGACAATGCTTTCCTAGCTTTCTGCTTCTTTTTTGACAGCTCAGCCATGACAATAGTGTGAAAAACTCCATCGCTACCTTGTTAGCCGGTTCCTGAATGGGCGTATGTGTGCAGCGCCGTGAAGCAATTTGTTACATCGCGAGACCTAGAGACACAGGGGCTAGGGGGAGCGAGGCGACCACCATTCAACTCGAAAAAGTCATATAATCATTCCAGTGACTCCGAAGCTGTTCAGTTAAGGTAAATTAAGCTAAAAAAAAAAAACTGCATAGTTCCCCTTTAACATTATCATTGTGAGAATGTTAGCATGCTGTTATTAGCATTTAGCTCAGAGCACAGCCTCACAGAGCCACTAGCATGGACTCTCGGGTCTTGTTACTGTGTCTTCCCAAGACAAACCGAGACAGAGCAGAGAGAGAAGCATCTTATCGTCAGGGAGTAGTGAGTTCTCATTTTCAACGTACCTGTTTGCCGTTGAGGTTGGAGGCCGAAACAACCAGATGAGTAACTGAAGACAAGTCGCTGAGACTCAGAATCAGGACCTGAGGAGGACAACAGACAGCGATGAGCAACCAACACTCACACTGGACTGGACGGTGTCTCTTCAGAGGAGAACTACCTTGTACGGTGGCAGGAGCTCAGTTGCCATGGACAGATCCACTGCACGCACACTGGGAAATCCAAAGAGCACAAATGAAGAGTATAATAACAACACATTATAATCACCTATTGTTTTTTATAACCCCAAGAGACATCACAATTTCTCTGTGATAACAAATGGCAGAAAAACGAAGATGTTGATTGAGGAAATGGGTGGCGGGGGAATGAGATATATACTATTATATTCTTACCATGAAGAACCGTTCTTGTGCATGCAGCCATACACCCAGCTAGTCATCTCCTGTTGGACAACCATACATGGGAATCAGAACTGAACTTTGAGAACAGTACAGTGCTGCTTTATGCTTTATGTTTTGCACTTAAATCCTAAACAGGTTAATCAGACTGAACTGCCGGTACATTTTACTTCACTCATTCATATATATATGCATCTCTATGGATCACTGAACAAATCACGGATGCGGCTGGCGCTTCAGAAGTCTAACAACGGGCCGGCGACATGGGGCATTGCAAAGGTTGTAGCTCAAACCCGGGGTTGACACATTGACCAGTCCCTCCAGAAAATAATTCAATGCATAATCAGCCAAAGTCCGCATATTTATGCGGGGGCCGCATTTTTTCAAAAATGCCGCACTTTCGCCGCATAAATTGCCGATTTCCGCGCAAAATACGCGGGGCTTGCATCATTTCATAATCCCCGCATTTTCATTGCAAAAAAAGTCACATATATCTGAGCAGAAAGTTGAAAAATGTTGCGTTTACTTCACACAAGAGCAGCCATTTCCCCCTGTTGCCATGGGAACGTTATGAAGTGACGTAATTACGCGACGTGAACATCATCGAAAAGCTGCGAACCCCCCGATGAAGCCACGATGAAACAGCAGTTTTTGCAAGTTCCTGCAATTTCATCGCATACAATTGCATTAATCGGGCGGTTGTATGGCCCGATCACTACTGCGCAGACTCCAAATCTTACAAGATGGCAGTGCCCGTATCCGGGACAGTTTGGCTTCACTTTTGTACAGTGAGAGGAAGTGGAGACGCGTCGTCCATCTTTAAAAGGGATGACAACATTAGCTCGTCTGAAAACAGTGCTGAAAGCTCACCATGTTGTTGCTCCGGCAGTAGAAATGGCTGTAGGCTTTCCTGCGACTCGACAATGCAAAGAGAAAGTATTTGACCTGTCCTTCCTGTAGACAGACAGCAACATTGAAGACAACTGGTAGATCATTTTTTTCTGTCTATATCAGGACTTGTTTATACACACACACACACACACACACACACACACACCTTTGGTGTGCTGTAAGCCAGACGCAGTGTGTTAACTTCGCTCCATGCTTCAGGAAAATCTGGAAAAGGGAAACAACGTGACACAGATACGAGGTATTCTTTAATAGTGTCATTCAATCAATAACTTAAAACTAGTCGTTCACTTTGCGTTATGCAGTTAATGAAAAGTCCAAATAATTTTAAAAATAAAATAAAAAAAAAAAGGGAAACATGTAGAGATATGGCTCTAAATAAAAAGCACATAGCCAGGAATGTGCTCTAACTAGGAGACTAACGAAGTCTACTTGCACAATGTGTCTGTTTACTAAGTGTTCCTCTCCCACCTGAGATGGAGATGGAGGGGTCTTGAGTTTCCCCCAGCATCCTGACGGGGTGTCTGATGAAGTGATGGTTTAGTACAGCCATTTTCTTCTCTGGGTTTACTGTGAACTGATAACAACACATTGGTTAGCTTGGAAACAGATGGCATTTGTTTGCAAAGCATACTTATCAGTTATGCAATACTTCATGCTTTGATTTTATTTGTATTTTTTGAGGGCGATACTCAAGTCCCACAAGTCTCTAGTGGTACAACATCTTTCTGCTATGAAAACATCCCTCCATATTTCTTCACATAACATTTTTCATCTATTTTAAAACATGTGTATGAACGTTTGTTGTTCTGACCTGTCTGGTTTCAGGATCGATGAGGTCGAAGAATGCCCTGACAGTAGCCAGAACAAGCTCTTTGCACCTGGAACACAAAGACATATACACTGAATACTAACACTCTGCATACTATTTAAATGTAGTTCTGCCAAAACATAATGCCAAGTATTTTACCAAACGATGGACAGATGGTCAGTGGACACCCAGGTCCTGGGAACGGCAGTTGCCTTGGCAAAACAAGAAGACATTGAAACAAAATGAATGAAGAGCAGTGCAGGATCAAACCCAATCCACAGAGCCCTGATGCACCAAGTAGTTCCAAGAAGAAGAAGAAAATCCCCAAAACAAATGTAGCTCTGGAGTAGAAAACATGGATAACATCCTGCAGGCCTACAGTCACCAGGTCAATACTTACCACCAATGACAACTTATTGGGGTCTGCTGGAGGACAAGGTAGGGATGTCAGGCCCGAGCGGACCTGGTAGTCACGGTAACCACCCCCAACAGACAGAACTGTGACATTCCTGAGCTTTTTGGCATGGTTCACCCACTTCTGTCTCACGGCAGAGTAGAAATCTACATAGAGCAGGGACAAAGACAATATTATACGTTATAGCGACCATCCTGAAAAGTTCTCTCTATAGTTGGAAATACAAATAAGTCACATTTAGGAATAAGACAAGCCCGCACGTGAGTCTTGAATTTAGGTTCCCTAAGGGGGTACGGTCTGAAAACCTGTGCTGGCATGACTGTTTTTAGATGGCAGGTAAAAAGTATTAGATCAGATGTCATACGTATGCAAGTTATCACAGCAGCTGAACAATACAGTAGATGATTGTAAAAATCATCAGCTGTCGTGTCTGGGTTAGCTTGGAATGAGGACACACGTGTGATGTAGACACATCTCAGAGCACAAAGTCTCGCTGTAGCAACCGGGAGCAGCATGGGAGTTGTCCTTACCCAGCAGGTACGGGTCCAGGGCCAGCACTGGAGCCAGGTGGGGGGAGGCCTGTGTGATGATCAGGCTGACCAGATTGGTGTTGAAGCGGGGCAAAGTGAACAGCGCCCGGGCCACCACTCCTCCCATGGAGTGACCAACGAGCACCACACTCTGAGGGGGGGTCTTCAGGTGCTGGATTAATGGTGGAGAAAAGGAGAAAACTGCCTGTTGAAAACTCTAACCCACTTCTTGGGCTTAGGGTTATATATTTACCAGAAGGTTGTGTTAGAAAAATGAAAGGCAGGCAGGTTTAAACTGTATTCATTGTTACCTGTGCATTTTCATAACATTGGTTTCTTTCGGATTTTTAGTCCATTCTACCGTTGCCACTTCTTTACTACCGTGACACGTACGAGGGATTCATTATATGCCTTAAAGTGGAAATTTAGGGTGATTAAATGTAATATGTGTTTGATATGTAACCCCCCACACACACACTGAAATATTACTCCACTAGCAATATCCTTCATCTAGAGTTAGCAACCGTGTCTGACAATAGATGATATCGGAGGCCTGACCTTGTACAGCCTCAGGATAGCCTTAATGCTCTCATGCAGGAAGTGGGTCTGCCTGAGCAAACTGCCGCCGTAAAGGGCCACCAGCTCCTCGTTGAAGTCCACGGTGAACACGTTGAAGTGGAGCCCTCCCTCCATGTTCTCAGCCTTCCTCAGGGCCACAGAGCCCAGGGAGCGAGCTTCATCAAGAGAAGGAGACATTGGACGGTGTTAAACAGTGGGATTAGTCTGGGTGTTTGCTACAGACAGCATAAAGCACGTGAAGGTTAATATTTTGAATTATAGATTAGAGTCATCACGTCTCGAGCTTCTTCATATCCTCGGGGCAGATATGCATGACCTAAATAGGGCTGGGTACCCAATTCAATACTTTTAAGGCACCAACCGAATTGCCTCTAAAGTATCGAGTCTCGAAAAATGCCTCGTCATTCAACACCCAATTTCAATCCCTAAGGAGTAAATCTCATCAGCGTCAGCGAGCCAATAAGCATGCAGCGTGCTTCTACCAAGATCTAATACAGTCTGTGATTGGCTGTCTAGCGTTACACGTCGGAGAGACACGCAGGAAAACAAATCTCTGTTACACAGCTCACGCAGTAGGAGAGGAAAAATAAATCAAAGGATTTGTGCCGTATTGTGTAGTTTTATAAAACTGGTATCGAATAAGGTATCCTTTAGGAACCGGTATCGAAGTCACAGTATTGGTATCGGTACCGGGATTGAATATTTTTGAACGATACCCAGCCCTAGACCTAAAAAAAGAAAACTCTCTTAGGGCTAAAAAGGGCTCATTAAATGTACAGTCTGAAGCATGTTCCTGTATGGAAGAGCTGTGGAACATACCCAGCAGCACCCTGATCTTATTTAACACATCAAACTGTTGGAACTTGTGAAGTTAGGAAGCTGATCAAATAGGAGCTGCTGTTACGGCTTGAAGAGTCTAAATGTAAGACAACAGAGAGCACGGACCGGCTTCGCCATCACCGGAGTGGAACAGCAAAATGTCTTTGTAGTCACATGAGTAAAAGCGAGGGTGTTCTCCTCCTCCACACAACTGACAGCAGGAACAGGGGGCCGGCAGAATCTCACAAAGGATGTGTGTGTGTGTGTGTGTGCGTGCGTGCGTGCGTGCGTGTGTGTCACTGGGAGTGTAACGGAGTCAGGTAAAAGATTATGCTCCCAGAAGGTTCAAGGTTTGATTCCCAAAGACAAAATGATTTCAAACTCCAATATAAATGGAAATATAATATATTGTTGTAGCCAATTTAGACGTGCTGCGTGCGTACGTGTGTTATGTGTATAGTGTGTGTGTGTGTGTGTGTGTGTGTGTGTGTGTGAGTGTGTGTGTGAGTGTGTGTGTGTGTTGCGTCACCTGCGCACCTGTGTGTATGTGTGCTAATCAGAGGTTAGAAAGGGAATCACAGGTGAGAAGGGGATGGAGGAATTAGGATCTGGGAAGCCACACAGTTTTTCAACCTCAGCTGTGTGCGAGTGAGGTTTCTAGATCTCGTCCGCTCGTTGTTAATCTTGCACAGTCAGTATTTTTGTAGGCGTTCATAAAGGCATTTATAAAATAAAGGATTAACCTTTGGACGATGGCGGACCCCATTAATTGCGCCAGCAAGCGTTGGAAATGGTGTCAAATTCCCTCCGTTGGCATTTTTTTGTGGTCAGATTTTGCCACTACATATATGATACAATGTATTAGCTAGGGGTGGGAATCCCCAGAGGCCCCACGATACCATATCTTATCACGATACTTATGTCACGACACAATATTATCGAGATTGTAAACATTGCAATATTCTGCGATATATATTGCAATGTATTACCTTTTTTTACAACTTTAAATGATGTCCCCAAAGGGAAACTTTGTCAACATCTGTTTTATCTAAAAAGATACATTTCTCCGTTTGTTCATCTCACTTTAAAGTTTTCTACTACCAACACTATGCTGTGTCGACTTCCCCCAACCACCTCTAGTATTAGTATATCATTTTCTTATTGTCGACAAAACCCATGAAAAGACCAAAACCAACGATGCATTAGTCCGTCTCATAGTCCAACTTTCCTACCCTGTGGCACTCAGACCCAAGCACACGTGATCCTACTGAGGACAATCTATCTCCATGGACCACAAATATATACTTTCATTTATTTTTTTTTATTTTTTTTAAAGACTATGTTATTTTCTGAAACAGCTGGGCCCTGCAGTTTCTAGCAAACGTTACCTTAACAGGAGTTAACAATGCGCTGCTTGGGGACTATTTTCAGCTGTGGATTTACACAAATGTGGCGCGTTAGTGAGTATTTACAGCAGCAGGACGATATATGGGGGATTGAGTCTAAATAAAAAGTACAGGGTGTGTGGCCATCGTAATGGAGGAACATGTCACCCAGAGCAACCGTGTGACTCATTGATGCGTTTTTTAATAGTTGTGGGTCATTTATGGAGCTCGGTGGCACAGACGAATAAGATATGTCAGGCTACAATACTGATGTCACCCAGTGCAACAGAGTGGCTGTGGCTTTAATAGTAACATCAGCAGCGACCATCCTTAAATATAGATTTTACAAGTACAATTAACAGTGTATGGCTCTGGGTACGTACCCTAATCACAACAACAAATACAGAACACCCAACAACAACAAATGTTTACATGTGAATTCCAGCACCACATACTAAAAACAAACTGTGGAACCACGGTTTCTTCTATGGTAAAGCTCTAACATCCACTGTCTTAGTAAACTGAAAGCTTGTGTGCAAAATTGTGAAGGACAATCCAGTCTGCTTGCCAGTCGGGAAGAGAGTAATCAACAGAAAGCATTAAGCCACACTCATGTCCTTAAACAACCTCAGTACAAATCGCGTATTAAAGACTGTGAATGCCTTGGCTGTCCAAAGCCAAAAACTTCCCCTTGCCCTGTTTTCTCCCTTTGCTCAACCCTCCATTCATGTTATGCACTTACCTTGTTTGTAGCTGCCTGCATTTCCGGGCAGAAAGAGCACAGGGGCACCGGTGAGTTTGAGGGACCGGGTCTCCTGGGCGTACAGACCCTCTCCGTACAGGTAGAGGCCGTACGCTGGGTACAGCCTGGCCACACGCCGAGGCAGAGCCACACGCTGGGAACACAACATGTGCACACACACGGACACGGATTAGGAGGTGAAGACCCACAGTCACATCAATCTCAGACAGTTCACTGACCTTTTTGTCACACTTGTAAACACATCACAGAAGAGTCTCACTTCCAAGAGACTACAGCAGCGTGTACATCTACTCTACAGCTGGCAGACACCACCTCCCCTGCATTACTCCCAATACCTGCACTTAATCTGGTTTTATGTGAGAAGTTACGAGATATTACTGTGCATTTCTGACACCCTTAATGTGTCAAAAGAGAGGTCCAGACCCCTTGTTACAGTGTCACTTTGATACATGTACTTAGAGCTGGGCAATATATCAATATTATATCGATATCGTGATATGAGACTAAATATAGTCTTAGATTTTGGATATCGTAATATGGCATAAGTGTTGTCTTTTCCTGGTTTTAAAGGCTGCATTACAGTAAAGTGATGTACTTTTCTGAGCTCACCAGACTGTTGTAACTGTTCTATTATTTGCCTTTACCCACGTAGTCATTATATCCACATTACTGATGAATATTTATCACAAATCTCATCGTGTAAATATTTTGTGAAAGCACCAATAGTCAACACTACAATATCGTTGCGGTATCGATATCAAGGTATTTGGTCAAAAATAGTGTAGTCTGGTCAGGTGTAGTCTAATGTATTGTAGTGGGTATGCTGTACTGTATGTGTATGGGACTATACTGTATATATGGGCCTGAATGGGCCTTTTGGGGGAAGGGGGGGGGGCATTTCACAGTGGTGGGTCTGGGTGTCCTCCCCCAGGGAAGTTAGCATCAACGACTTCATTTCCTGCATTCTGAAACACTTTTATGCACCGATTTGCGGTGGAAATACCTTTTATTTAGCCTACGTGAAGAAGAAAAACACAGAGGACAATTCAAAATATATCAAAATTACAATGCAAAGTATGTTGTTGCGTGTCATTGGGCATTTTTAAGAGGGTATATGGAAATCCTGAAGCTTTCTTAGTGGGTATACTGCGTGTACCTGCGTATCACGTAGACTACACCACTGGATGGACATATTAAAGCATGCACTCACAGTATTTCAATAACCAAAATAACTCTGATCATGATTTGTCACACGGATATGTCAGCACTATCAAATCTTTGGTTTTCACCTCAGACTTACTTGTTATGAAATATTTACTGAGTACTTATTTCCTTTCTTATAGTCTGCCCTGTATGTATCCATCACAGGTGCTAACATTAAGCTAGCCCTGATTCAATAGACCATGTCCATTTACCACATAAACAAAGCAAAAGATTATTTAGATATATTTTAATTTTATAACAAAAAAAAGCATACACTCCTGTGTAAAGTAATTGGTGGATGCCCATACAGAGCATTGGCACCAGCTGTGCTCCACTTCTGGACAGATGAACACATTAGTGAGCATAAGCAGAGGAAGGCGACCCGTACTACACTGCATTACTATCATTAGCTGCCTTCAACTGTCTTCACCTCATTTGAAGCCTATCCTGTGTGTCCATGTTACAACGCTGGTCTAGCAGCTGATTTATGGTTCTATAACATGGCTAATCCGAATCATTAACAAACACACACATCTCTAACCAGACAGGTGTGTGTTTATTGAAACCACTGGGAAATACATGAGCCCAGTTGAGAGGCAACAAAGCCCCACACTTGACGTTACGTTACTTGCTCTTGCTGGATAACGTTAGCAGGATTCAGGAAATAGCCTAAAAAGACTCCCGAAAAAGATCATTTGTTTCCTGTTGAGGTGGAAATTAACACAATTCGGTTCACGTTGTGAAAATGAACGAGCCATTTGGCAAGGTACTGTATATTAGCCTGTGCCTGAAGCCACGCAACAAATACGGGGGGGCGCTACTAGCCAATTTCTGGGTGACGTACTGTATGAGGTGTTGAGTGAAATAATTAGCCTGGCTACTCACCCGGTACTCTGGGTATTCAAACATATAGGTCATACTGCATCTGTTCTCCTCGAAGCCAGTCAGCAACTCTCGCAGGCCAACCGCCAGCAGCCCCAGAGCAAACCCGTAAAAGGCCACAGTGGCGAGTTTCATGGCTCAATTCTGACTCTGGGTTTCAGATATTACAGGTGTTTAATCTCCATGTTTCAATTCTCATTCTGTAAACTCCTCGCCGTGTAAGACACCGCACAGGCTGTCAAACACACCTCAGTCACAACAGGAACCACATACTATACAAAGTAGTAGTGATTGGCAGGTTATTCGGCCAATGGGAGGAGAGAACTTGAGGAAATAGACCAATAGGAGAGCAGACAGCGGGTGACACAGTTATATATCAAGAATAGCTAAATCAAGCGGATTGTTTTTTCATTTCATTGTATTTTTTTAATTTTTTTTAGGATTGTATTGTATTATTAAATGGTTTTAACGTAATCTGCATTAGGGTTTCTATGTTTTTAGTACACCTTTGCCTTTATCCAATTATTACAAATACATTTTAATTTGAATAATTCAAACACCAATTTTGAAATCATTGTGCAGACTAGTCCAAGGGTCTTTGCAACCATCGTGTCTAAAAAAAAAAAACTAAACACAAAACATGTTGAGTGTAGATAATACTACAGGAAATGAACGGCACATTCTTCATTTTTCAAATCTTTAATAAAACAATCAAAGGTCTGCTGCAGCTGCACCAAGCTGCCTTAATCGTTGCAAACACACATACAGCACATATATATCATGTACTTGAGAGCCAGGGGACTGCAACTATTTCTTTTTGTGTGGAAACACATCTGGCACATTGAATCGTAACATATTTATATACCACACTCCTCCATAGAGAAACATAGTTCTCTACTTGGAAATACCGTTTATTACAATGTTCAGAATTTTCAAAAATAGAAAACAAGATGTTTCCAAGAACAGACGCAAGGCACACCCATGTGCAGCAGACCCCATCCATATGATGTTACATAATAATTAAAATCAATTGAAAATAATATCGGATTCATCTGGCCACATTCCTAAATGTACAAACCTTCCAAAAACAAGAGTTCACAAACCTACTGTAGTCAAGTTCTGAACACTGTACACACACTATACTGCAGCGGTTCTGGGCCAGATCTATGACAATAGATGGGTTGGCTCATGTGGCTTCTCTACAGTGAATAGGGGATGAATCCAAGTCTGTCCTGGTGTTTCCCTCCAACTTCCCCAGTGAGGAGATGCATCATGTTTGAAAGCAAATACTGAGGGGGAACTTCATGTCTTTGATTAGTTTCCAGTGGCACAACTGCCTCAAAACCACCTTAATCCAAAAGCTTGGAATGCTCTATCCTCGTAATGGTCCAGTCTGGAGGCACTCCCTTAGTGAACTCCCTTTGGAATCTGTCAGAAAGCCCCAAAAAAAAGAGAGATCAGAACAAAATACTCCAAGCCACATCATTATTCATATTTTACACGCACGAGTCATTATACTCCTGAGAAGACAGATATACCCACTCATAGTTTGCAGTTAGGAGTCTCTTAGTTTCTGGATCGCCCTCTCCACCAATGGCCACCTGGAAGATACGGGTTCCCTCCATGGCTTCGTTTGGAAGGCGTGCACTTGTCAGATACCAGAAACGCATCAGAATACTGACAAATTTTCTCCCTGGAAAAGGAGTGCACCATTAATACGTTGTCACACAATAGTAGACAAGGATTTACACTGCACAAATAAAAATCACATTTTTGGTCTATTCTGTCCACATAACATCGACTGCATGTCTGTCCGTCCTGGAAGAGAGATCCCTCCTCCGTTGCTCCTCCTGAGGTGTCTTCCAGTTCCCCCGATTTTTGGGGACGTTTTTTGTTATCACAATAAAGGGTCTAAGGATAGAGGGTGCACAGAATGTAAAGCGCCTTGAGAACATTTTTAATTTTGGGCTACATTAATACAATTGACTTGACTTAAAGAAACTGAAGTGCTCAAGTAACACAATGATGCAATGAATATACCAATATTAAGGATACAAAACCAGCACAGACATCAAAACACTGTGTTTACATCTACAAGTATAAGGCTGGCTTTATTATGCATTTTTGTTGTCAACAAATTTCATAAAAAAGACCAAAAGAAATCTTCTTTAAAAAGGTGCTCTAAGCGATGTCACGCATTTTTTAGGCTACAACATTTTTTTGTCGCATACAGCAAACATCTCCTCACTATCCGCGAGCTGCCTGTCCCCCGAACACACTGTAATGGCGCCGCCACACCAAGCCGATAATCGGCCGTTGGGCAGTCTGGCGAGGTCGGTGACTCGAGTCTGTTCGGTGTGTTCCGTGCCGTCGTCCGTCGGAGGGGCCGTCGTCCTTCATTTGGGCCGACCTGACATGCTCAGTCAGAGACAGGGCAGTCGGGACTAACCCGGAAATGGCGAGCGGACGAGCCTCTCAAAATCTGATGAAAATCTTTTAAACTGACCGGTTCCATCAACAGATTCTACAAAACCTGGGACCCTCTGATAACTTGTGTGAACAATTTACCTGGTCTGGAACTGGAACTCTGAATGTTTACACCTGCCCTTGGTCAGTCCTGTAATAAGGAATGTTAGGTGTACTTTTTTTATTTTTATTTATTTTTCTTCTGTTGTCTGTGACAAGTCTGTCAGGTTGATTTTGGGTTTGGTCTGTCTTTGTCTTTCTCTTGTTGGGATTGTTTTTCTATGGTTATTTGTAAAATAGAGAATACGATTGTTTTATGTGATAATTGGAAAAGTACAAATAAAGTGTTTAAAAAAAAAAAAAAGAAAACTGACCTTTGTTGATCTGAAATGAAGACAGATTCAGCAACTACACGGCCTATTTCTCTCTTAAAATGTTTTCAGAAACACGTTTCAGTGAACTATTTTAGTACAATATGAGATCGTATTCTGAACAAGCCGCCATGACAGTCTGGCTTTGAATTTCCAGAGAAACCAGACCCACGTGACGCGTCTGTCCAATCAGCTGCCGGTTTTCATTTTCTGGGAAACAATACAGAGAAGCGCCGCCTGCTGCTATGGAGCTGTATTACGTTTCGCGTACGCGCAGCGCGTACGATCAAGTCGGCGTCGCCTCAGTGTGTTTTGAGGCATTTTTTTGGTCTCTGTAGACAGCCCAGGCTCCACAAACAGCAAAAAAAAAAAAAAAACTGTGCCAACCTGCACCACCAAACATAAACAGTGTTCCAGCCAATAACCGACAAGAAGAATTTGGGGGGGGGGGTTGGGGGGTTAGTGCGCGGAAGGGATGGGGAGGGGACAGGATGAGGAGGAGGGAGGGGCAAAATAGCCTCCGTTTTTGTTTGACAATACTTTGAACGTCAACAAGTAAGTGACATCACCCAACATCGCTTAGAGCACCTTTAATTCCTATCAACTTCCCTACACTGTCTATGGCACTCCGCAGGTCCATTGGAACGGAACTGAAACAAAGCCTCAGTCATTTTCCAAAACAGCTGGGCACTGGGTTAATTAGACAGGAGTACATTGTGGATTTGTCTAGGACTATTTTCAGCTGTGAATGAATCCACAGGGTGCTCTAGTGAGGGCGGTGTGTGGGAGATTGAGTCTGAATAAACAGAAGTGTGTGTATGGTATTGAAGGAACATGTCACCTGGTACGACAGTGTGGCTTGTTGATGTGTTTTTTTTTTTAATAGTTTTTGGACAACACTGGAGGTGTATGGCACAGAGGAAGAAGATATATCAGGCTTTTACAAGGATCTGTTCATTGTTGTTTTTTGTCTTTTCATGGGACTTGTTGACAATAAAAAGGAACGGGAAATACAGTTTGACACTTCATGCTGACCGTTATCATCATAGAAGATCCCTACGTCTCCAGGTGTGGTGTACATGATCTCATCAGGGTCTGCAGAGAGAGCTTTCTTGTGGCTCGACGGCAGCAGGTTGCACTTCTCCTCAAGCTTTCCAATCAACTGCAAAGACATCAAAGATGAGATAAAGCTGAACTTCAGCAGAGAGAATACACCTGTCATATACAAGGATTTTAAAATGCTGCAAGTCTATCCTTTGATCCAAGAAAACATGTCTTGATTATATTGATTGGTGGTAATATGATTGATGACTTAATTAATCTACACACTATTCAATTCAGATTTGTATTAACAATTAATCTTTTTTAGTTAGTCCTACCTACAACCACTCATAACAAATTGCATCTGTTTATGAGCGGTTTCTTTAGAATAGTTTTTTAGAAGCCTTAAAGTGCTCATATTACGCTCATTTTCAGGTTCATAATTGTATTTACAGGTTATATCAGAATAGGTTTCCATGGTTTAATTTTCAAAAAAGCACCATATTTTTGTTGTACTGCACATTGCTGCAGCTCCTCTTTTCACCCTGTGTGTTGAGCTCTCTGTTTTAGCTACAGAGTGAGACATCTCACTTCTGTTCCATCTTTGTTGAGAGTCACACATGCTCAGTAGCTAGGTAAGGACTACTAGCCAGTCAGAAGCAGAGTATGAGGGCGTGCCCTGACAGTACCTAGGTAAGGACTACTAGCCAGTCAGAAGCAGAGTATGAGGGCGTGCCCTGACAGTACCTAGGTAAGGACTACTAGCCAGTCAGAAGCAGAGTATGAGGGCGTGCCCTGACAGTACCTAGGTAAGGACTACTAGCCAGTCAGAAGCAGAGTATGAGGGCGTGCCCTGACAGTACCTAGGTAAGGACTACTAGCCAGTCAGAAGCAGAGTATGAGGGCGTGCCCTGACAGTACCTAGGTAAGGACTACTAGCCAGTCAGAAGCAGAGTACGAGGGCGTGTCCTGACAGTACCTAGGTAAGGACTACTAGCCAGTCAGAAGCAGAGTATGAGGGCGTGCCCTGACAGTACCTAGGTAAGGACTACTAGCCAGTCAGAAGCAGAGTATGAGGGCGTGCCCTGACAGTACCTAGGTAAGGACTACTAGCCAGTCAGAAGCAGAGTATGAGGGCGTGCCCTGACAGTACCTAGGTAAGGACTACTAGCCAGTCAGAAGCAGAGTATGAGGGCGTGCCCTGACAGTACCTAGGTAAGGACTACTAGCCAGTCAGAAGCAGAGTATGAGGGCGTGCCCTGACAGTACCTAGGTAAGGACTACTAGCCAGTCAGAAGCAGAGTATGAGGGCGTGCCCTGACAGTACCTAGGTAAGGACTACTAGCCAGTCAGAAGCAGAGTATGAGGGCGTGTCCTGACAGTACCTAGGTAAGGACTACTAGCCAGTCAGAAGCAGAGTATGAGGGCGTGCCCTGACAGTACCTAGGTAAGGACTACTAGCCATGATATAATGTGTGTTACAAAGTAACGTAACGTAAATGTTCCCACAGTTCCCACATTTATAAGATTTGTTTCCTCCAAATTAGAAATTCATGAAAAAGGGCCTATCAGATGTTATCCCCCTTTCTCCCAATTTGGTAGCCAATTACACCCAACCTATTATCCAGTAGCAATGGACTACAGATTGGAATGTAACCCTAATCCTAACGTAGGGCCTAATTTTAAGAAAAATCGTAGAAATGTGGGAACATAGGGCTGACCCCAAATGGATAACGTCAGGGACAGAATGGATAACGTTAGGGACAGAATGGATAACGTTAGGGACAGAATGGCTAACGTTAGGGACAGAATGGCTAACGTTAGTAGCTACAAGTTTGGACTTGCTGGATTCCCATACTCACGTCTTTAGCCACGAGCCCTTCCAAAGCTTCAAACTGACACTGTGACAACAGTCTGGAGACATGGGAGAAGGCCTGCAACAACACAACTCAATTCATTGAGGGAAGGGAGGGGGGGGGTTTAGGTCGTAATACGGGAATAAATAACGTTCTTACAACACGTTATCCCACTCTGTTTTCAGGTTTCTACAGACCTGCTTCGCTCCCTCCGTGAACTCTTGAATGTTGAACTCTTTGTCAAAGTAAGCCCGGATCAGAAAGTAGTATATTCGGGTGCGAAGCCAGATAAAAGGGTTCGGGATGCCGACAACCACCACCTTCCGGTTCTGGTTCCGGTTCTGGTTCCGGTTCTGTCCGTCGCGCTCGGAGCTGTAAGGGCGGACCGCTGCTGTCACAGCGGCAGGGGGTGAGGAAGGTAGCCGCGTTTTCCCGGACCGGTTCAGGATGATACTTTCATTTAAAAATAAACGAATACAGCTAAATGTTGATGGAAACCTGTGGCAACCTCTTAACATGGGCAGCGCCATCTTTTTTTTTTTTCCCCTCTCCCTCGACTGACGACTTCTTGTCCGTGTATTTCTATCTTCCGGTGAGAAACACCGTCTAAAAGAAAGAGTCAATATTAAAAATACAGACAGTAATGCAACAAAATATTGAAAATATAATGGTTTTTTTTATTTATTCAAAAAAGCACATAGTTTTGTAATTAATATGCCATATTGTTTTTATACAGTCGACTTTCACTTAGTTATTTTTCGTTTCTATGGGGAATATAACAATGTGACTCCTGTTGTTTAGGAGCCGTTTACTTTCTAAAGCAAAATCATGTGAAATGGAGCTCCAGGAAAAAGTACCCGTGCCGATATTTACAGAAGTAGATAAGGACGTGTTTCTGCGAGAGATTTATCAAGAGGTAACTGACGTTAGTTAGTCTTCATGGCTGCAGTTAAATGTGACTAACGTTACAGTATCCAAGGGTAACGTTAACAGGCTGCTGCTGCGTTGACTCTTTTAGCAGATGGCATTTTCAATGTTGCACGACAAACTGCACAATTGCTGTACTGCTTATCCTGGTAATACATATAAAGGCAATGTCTCGGTCTCAGGTTAGGTCTGCTGGTGATTAGTTAATGACAGACACCAGTCCCATCCAATCAACAGCCATAAGCAAAAACACTGCATATATCTGTGTTAACTAACCTTTAAACGGAACATATTTCTATCTACATGACCACAATGTCTGATGACGACATCAGGGTTATTTTTTTTTTGTCAGACTTCAAACTCCTCCAGAGCCACAGAAGACATTATACCACTGTTATAACAACCTGAGTACTACTCCCCATTAGGGTTGCACGATATTGACAAAATGTGATATTGCGATATTCATTATGAATATTGCAATATCGATATTAATTTCGATATTTCTTTAACATATGTAAAATTACAAAAGTTACGGGGGAAAAAAAACAAATTAAACAAGTTTTCTTACAACACAAGGTTTATTTCAACTGACAGCCATATTGGACTGGTCCAACCTGAATAAATAAATAAGTCAGGACCATGTCTACAGAACAGGACATGTTTTACTGGTTGGACAGTATCAAATATATAAATAAAGAGAACAGGACATGTTTTACTGGTTGGACAGTATCAAATATATAAAAGAGAACAGGACATGTTTTACTGGTTGGACAGTATATAATATATAAATAAAGAGAACAGGACATGTTTTACTGGTTGGACAGTATATAATATATAAATAAAGAGAACAGGACATGTTTTACTGGTTGGACAGTATATAATATATAAATTACGACCATGTCTACAGAACAGGACATATTAGAAACAATAAAAGTAAATATAAAAAAATATTGCATACTTATCGCGACACTTTCGATATAATATGGCGCAACGTGATATCGCGATAACGATATCCAGTCGATATATCACGCACCCCTAGTCCCCATGACCAGTAGTATGATCTGCACGTGTATAATTGGTGGCCCTTTAAATGATGTATAATAATGATGTATGGTACTGGATCCTGGGTCCATTTATTTGCCATCAGACAGGGTGTGCAGAGGTTCATCTGAAGCTAAATGATACTGATGGGGTTTTTCAGCGCAGGCCAGCCGTGCTGAGAGGCGTGTGTCTCGGGGCATGCCTGGAGAAGTGGACCGTCGAGTATCTTGGACAGAAAGGGGGAGACAGGGAAGTGAAGATTCACGTATCCACTGTGCCACGGATGGACTTCCTTCACAAAAACTTTGTTTACAAGTGAGCACCCACACACACACACACACGTTTGTTTCACTATCTTTGTGGGGACCCGTCATTGACATAATGCATTCCCTAGCCCCTTACCCTAACCTTAACCATCACAACTAAATGCCTAACCTTAACCCTTACCCTCACCCTAACCAGAACCTAATTCTAACCCTAAAACCAAGTCTTAACCCTCAAACAGCCCTGTAACCTTGTGGGGTCCAGCATTTTGGGCCCCACAAGGCTGTGCAGACCCCACATGTATACTGTATTCCCCGTTTTTTTGGACCCCACGAATATAGTAAAACAAGCACAAACACACACACACACACACACACACACACACACACACACATACACACACACACTTCTCAGCTACACTTCTGTATTCACAGGACTCTGCCATTCAAGGAATTTGTGAAAAGAGCATCTGAAAAAAAACACACTGACTTCTTCCTGTGTGAGGTAAGGGTAAAAAAAAAATAAAAAATAAGGATATGGTATACACTTGTAATTAGGGCTGCACAATATGAACAAAATATGTGATATGCGACAAGGTTGAATGTTGAATGTCGCGATAACGATATTTCTTGCGAAAAATAAACAGACACTAAAGTGTACTCAGTTCTGCACTTCTGCTGCTTTCAGTATTCTGCTTAAATACAACAAATTGCTTGTTGGATTTAAAACAAACGAAAGGAAATCATTTCCAACAGTATTTCATTGAACAAATTTCACATTGAATTGAATATAAAATGCACCACTGAAAAAGAATGACAGTTTCTTTTTAAACTGTAATTTTTGACTGATATTTTGTGTGTGTCTTTCGTGATGTGTCGCAGCCTTTCGCTAAAGTGTATATTGCGCCAGTTGATGTTGCGATAACGATAAAAAAATAAACAGATATTGTGCAGCCCTACTTGTAATACACTTGTTATAGCTCTTAATGACACACATTCCTTGGTCTTATTTTAGGATGAGAGCTATTATCTTCGATCACTGGGAGAGGACGTACGAAAGGTATTAAGCAGACTCAATGTTATGAAGTCTGAGAAGACAGAACATTAGGTTTTGTACCTTACTGATTCTGCTGCCAAAGTTTAGAGATTTCTTCGTATTTATACAGCAAACATGTTTTCAATCTGACTGAGTGTGGAAGCTCTTCTACATAAATGTCTCTCTCACAGGAACCTGCTGATCTGAGCAAACAGTTCCCAGACTTGGCAGAGGATTTTCACATCCCACAGTTCTTTGAACCCGATCAGTTTTTCTCCAGCGTCTTCCGCATCAGCTCCTGTGGTCTGCAGCTGTGGACACACTACGACGTGAGCCTTCCGCATTTAGTTTTTAATTCAAATGCTAGGGGTGCACCGATCCAATATTAAGATCGGATATCGGTCCCGATAGTGCCAAAATAGCTGGATCGGGGATCGGAAAAATGAACAGATCCACGGGCTGATCAAGTTTTTTTTTAGTTTATTCCCCTCTGTCGCACGTGTGTCGCATGCTGGAAGAGTTGAGTGTACAAATAATAATTCAATACATTCCATCTATGTTATTTTGTCTTAGTTAGGAAAGTAATGTTTAGTTAGGAAAGTCTGGTGCCTTTAGTCTCTTCCACATGGTGGAAGGAAGGTGTAAGGTGGAAGGTATACAGTGTAGTATTAATTCAGCAACGGTATCCAATCTTTATCGGGTATCGACAGATACACAAAGCCCAGGCATCGGTATCGGTATCAGGACTGAAAAAGTCGGATCGGTGCATCCCTATTAAATGCTTTCATTTACCTCTCACAGGAAATACAGTTGCATTTCTAAGATCTAGCCTCAGTAAGCTCTCCCTCTTCTGTTCTTTGGGGGGGGGGTTCATTCCTTCAGGTGATGGATAACCTGCTGGCTCAGGTGACCGGGATGAAGAGAGTGGCTCTCTACAGCCCCCAGGATGCATTGCACCTCTACCTGTCAGGCAAGTGGTTATGGAAAGATGCCAGATGTTTGTTTTGAATGCTCAAAATATAGCTACTGTATCAACCTCGTCCACTTTCATGTTAAACTCTGTTATCGATGTTGATCGATTGATTGAATGTGCTGTTCTTTTGCAAGTGTTCTTTTAATAGCTTGGTATAATATTATAATGCCTCTTTTAATTTGAATTCAACCTATCAGGTGATAAATCAGAGGTCCTGGACATCGACTCCCCAGACCTGAATCAGTTTCCTGACTTTGTGAAGGCAAAGAGATACGAGTGTGTGCTGGAGCCTGGAGATCTACTTTTTATCCCAGGTAATGCAAATTATATATTTATCCACAATAAGTCAACAAATCTTCCATCATAAGGTCACGCTAGTTCTTCTGTATGTAACTCTCACTCTAATAGTGAGTATGGATGGATGATGAATAGGAACCTTATTTATTTGAGTCCAGTACTTGAGTGCACCTGAATTTCATTGTATTTTATTTTTTATTTTTTTTACAATGACAATAAAGTCTCTATCTCGTAACCAAACTCAGTCACGTAGTGCTGTCAGTAACGAGAAAAATGAAAATAATCGGTGTTGCCTACACCGAGTTATGCTACTGCTAGCTTTCGCACCCAGGCGGCTGAAACTTGTTTTTAGCCTCTTAACATGTTCAAAATGTCATTAAAAGTGCCTACCCATGTGAAGTGATTCCTTCCGAGTGAACACAGTGAATATGACTGCAGTAGATGTGAAAGAAATGCATGAAAGTTCTGCTAATTCAGCTCTGTTTAGTTCTGGTGTTGAGACGGCAGTTAAGAGTGCTTAGGGACCGTCTACAAACTACAATACAGAAAAGAGATACAACAAAAATATTTATTAATTTAATGAATCAATAAGGTAGTGTCTCCAAACTTACCTCAATTATAACTTGTCTCCTGCTAGTTGTACTGCAGCACTACGTGACAACAAACAACAGAGCTACGTGTTGAAATCGACCGGAATTCTCCTTTAGTATTAGAAACACATCAAGCAGTTACCTGCTATAAATACATATTACTGATTACAATTAATTTTAGGAACAGTTTCTTATATATTAAGGATCTGACATAATCAAGTGTCCCTGTTTTCCTCAGCCCTGTGGTTCCATAACACCCTGGCACTGCAGTTTGGTGTGGGTGTAAATGTGTTCTGGCGCCATTTGCCGGCTGCCAGCTACGACAGGAAGGACCCGTACGGTAATAAAGACCCTGTGGCTGCCACTCGAGCCCTGCAGGCCCTGGAGCGAGCACTGCACACTCTGGATGAGCTCCCGGCAGATTACCGGGACTTTTATGGGCGCCGAATGATACAGCGCATTCAAAAGCGGACGTATTGTGACAATGTGTCGAGCACAACTACACAGGACGCCGCATTACCCAGCAGTTAGTCTCGCATTGCCAGACCTTCCGCCGCGGCACACAACGTTCCTGGATGGGAGAAACACATGCTCTGGTTTATTGGCATTTCTTTAAACCAATCACAATCGTCTTGGGCGATGCCAAGCGTCAGAGCCCGTCTACGGAGAGCCTGTTCACTTCCTATTCAGCCCCATTGTACCGAATTGGGTTGCAGTTCCACCAGAGTTCCACCGGGGGTGATCGCGGTCCAGTGCTAAATGAATGGGACGTCGCCGATAGACTACCCAGCAGTCAATTCACCAAACCTGGATGAGTGTCCAAAGAAATAAACCAATAAAACATCCTGTTGCGCTCATGGTATGCTTTGCTTTGTCGGACTTTCGGCTTGGACGTTGAACGTGATTATAAAAGAGCATGTGGAAGTTTGGATGAACTTTGAATTTACAAAAACAAAACACTCAATATAATTTCCAAGAGAGGGATTAACCTTCATGTCTCAGAAAGTGGCCAATATATAGAAGGTTTCCCTCTGAGAAATTTCCAGGGGTGCACTTTTCTTATTGCAAAGTATTAAATAATTTGGCTGATGCATTGCATAAAGCTGAAAATAACACTATATCATGATGCATTAGCAAAAATCATGAGGTCTTAAAAATTATATTTTGAGAGTCCTTGTTTCTTTACGAGCAGCTCCAGTGTTCCAGCAGCGCTCCTTCTCCTGAGTTCATTTTCTAGCAGGCTTCTAACACTTCTGCACTGCATTATCTTCAAACATCTATCTTGAAGTATTCTTTATGCTATTACTCCTCATCTATTGTTTCTAAATTTGAAAATGCACACAGCGTGGTGCAGACCAAGATTTCATTTTTGCAATAATTTGTTATAACTAGGGCTGTCAGCAGCTAACGTTAGCCTACCGCTAGCTAGTAGCTGGATTAAACACGGTTAAAATGCTGACAGCTAACGCTAAACGGTGTAAAGTGTGACTGTATTTCACTGTAGAGGATTCAACACCGGGATGTAACAATCTGCAGCTGCCGTCGGAAAAACAACACAGACGGTGCGTTCAATGAAACTGGTAAACTACAGCCTCGTGGTGCATTTGAAGTTATTGTTAAATTCAAATGTGTGACTAGATTAAATATATAATAAACAAATACAAATCTTAAAATCAAGTTCATAAAGTCACTTTCTTTGCATTCATTTGATTCCCAATCAAGATCCACTGGTAAGAATTGCTTTCCATTGTTAATATGTACTTAAAAACAGTTCTGAAATGCAAAATAATAGAATTTTAATCATAAAACATGCGATTAATCGCGATTAACTATAGAAATTCAACGATTAATCACGATTAAGAAAATGTAATCGTTTGACAGCCCTAGTTATAACATTTGATCAGGCATACATTAAAATAATTAAATGAAGCAAACTTAAGGTACATTATTGTTACAAGTTTCCTGTGAAAGTGGAATAATTTGGTATCTAGTAATAAGAATCCCGTCAGATTTAAAATATCTTGCTGTAACATAACGCTGGAAAACTGCTATGGATTATTAAAGCAACACTGTAACTTTTAGCTGCAGCTGTAGTTCCAATGAGACAACCTGTAGGGGGACCGAAGTGGGAAAAGTTACATAGTGTTGCTTTAAATGAGTGAAACGTGTTGGGACCATTAGTTGTGTTAAACCTGATTTTAACCAAAAAGGCCTCAGATTAAACTGACCTCTGGAGACAAGGCCTACATGTAAAGTCCACATCCCTTGTCACCAAACTCCCAGGCGGAGAAGAGTGTAAAATGGCGTCAGGGAGGGTCCTGCAGATAAGGTTCGACACTTTCATGGAACTTTGATTCTCCCATTGTTTCAGAGGTTCCTCAAACACAGCATGAGGCCTTCAACCATAAAAACTGCTGACACACCAAAATCATTGCTTTCCATCTCAACTCTGGTTCTAACAGGTCAGCGCCCAAGCGCTTGTGCTAAAACTTCCATTTTTGAAACGAAGTGGATTTCATTTCGGTGCTGGGAGGACCGTGGATCCTATGAAAAACGCACCAGTGTTTTTCATATCCGCAGGAGAAGGACAAACAACGTTTTTCTTCTCAACGTCGACATAGCTTACCCGCCTTCTGCCCCTTTTTGGAGGGAAAGTTTCTCCGTGACCGCTGACGAGTGACACGGACCCGTTCTGTTTTTCTGTGGAAATCTATGGACAGAAACAACGCACTGAACACACAGTAAGAAGGCTTAAGGTTTTCTGGGCAGAGAAAGAGTGTGTTTTATTAATGTCAGTAAGGCTAATGCTGCCACTTGTTAAAACATTAATGTGATTTGTTCGATTAATAAGCGCTACTGTTGGGCGTGTGATTTATTACCGCTGCGTCAAATCTATTTCTGTGAATGTACTCTGATCACAGTGCATTGTTGATATGTTGTGTTGAATATTGCAGCTAGCTTGTTAAAACTGTAATTGCTACCTGCTAACTCCCCTTTCACGGAGTTTTAGTTATTGCACTGAGTGAGATAATCAGGTTTTTCAAAGTGTCTTTCCTTTCCTAAGGGGTTTCCTTTCCTCTATCACTAACACACGCACACATGTACGGACATACACACGCCCAAGTGAACAGCTGGCCAACAGCGAGTCACGTATGTCGAATAGCTACACAGCTAGCACATAGCAAAGTAGTTTAGTGTGTCCCTTTGGTCTGTAAGACATTAGCCTGAAAGCTAACCGGCTAGCCCTAGCCACTCGGCGCTGCACCCAGCACTTCAATGAGCTAACGGCTAATCTGGGACGTAGCCTAGCAACCCCCGGGTTTTCTCTCTCTCTCTCAGATCACATCACGTGCTGATTTTGTTTTGGCTTTGTTTTGTTGTACTTAAAAAGGGTATATTGGTTTTAATTGATCGAAGGATTATTGATCGGCCACTGATGATTTTGAAGTTAATAAATTCTACTATACTTTAATTAGCAGTTGTCTGTGATTATTTGTGTACTTATTGTAATAATTGCTGGTTGAACACAGGTAGTGCTCGAACTTCACGCTTCCTTTTGTTCCTTTAAAGAATCAGATGGATTAACCAAGTTAAGATCTGTATTTTAAAGGGAACACCACTAATGAGACTATTTCACAGTTCAATATTGGCCCCTGAAGTTCCACCTACGAATTCCCAACAAACAAAATAATATTTGGGTCACTCAGAGCTAGCTTGGCTGTTAGGTTAGCTCCAACATAAGTTAACGGTAGAAAAATCTGCCAGAGAACAGGGTCATTTTGGTTACCTAAAGCTAGCTAGCTATCTATCTTCATGTTAATTTAGATTTAGCGATGCTTGCCAGACATGGGGGACTCGAGTCACATGACTTGACTAGAGTCGCAAGTTTTAGGACTTGAGATTTGCTTAATAAACATTCATAAAAGACTTGACTTTGACTTGATATTCATGACTTTAGACTTGACTTAGACTTGAGTCAAATGACTTGACTTTCTGTTTAATAAATATATATTTTTCCCCTCTGATATTGAGGAAGAGTTAATGATTTTAGTGCTGTTGCATGCGCGGGAACCCGTTGATATGATGACGCGTAACGCGGCGGCAGACCTGCAGTACACGAGACTGGCTACAGCTGGTAACTTAACGTCATGGATCCCTCTGCACCGAAAATAATAAAGTTTGGCTGTAAGGATTACACATCTGACCAGGCAAAGAAGAAACAAACTGTCTGCAGTACAATAATTTCCGACGTCAACCACCACCACGTCGAATTTTATCAGACACTTCAAATTGGGAGAGATTAGGGTTCCAGGCCCAGCATTCAGCTGAACCACTATGGACGTTTGTGATGGACAAAACTCCCTTCAGTTTTGGGCCATGAATAAGCACACCCTCCCCTCTTTGTTCAAGGTGGCGGTAAGAGCGAATAAAACTAGGCACACACATACATACATATTACACACACACACACACACAGATGTAAGTATGTGAATAAAGCTAGGCACACATACACACCCAACACACTCTGCACTCTCACACACACGCACATATATACACATTCACTCACCAATATTTATAACTTTTCACTCACTCTCTCACACACGCACACATTCACTCACAAATACACTGACAAATATTAACATATGCTGATACACTCAGTCAATCTCTCCAAATTACGCAACAGTGGTGGGATTCAGCTACTCTTAAACTCTTTAAGAGAAGAAAAGGTTAAAGGATGTGTTTCTGTCCCATACAAGTGAGGCATGTTTGAAGAATATTATTTGACTTAGAAACCATTATACTTGAATTGTTTGAATGAATTTCATGATTTGATGTCATGTTTGAGGCATACTGAACAAATATGTATGTTGATTTATTGTTGGCCTAATGTCAGTTTTAGACTTTTTTTTCATCTGTATAAACTGTTCAGATATATGTGGCTTGGACGCAATATCTTTTGATAATTGAGTAGGATGCAAATAAAACTCCAGCAGTTCATAACCACGGTCTTTAGCTTGTTTAAAAATGGAAACTTTTGTATGACTTGGGACTTGCTTGACCAAAGCTATGACTTGACTTGACTGATTGTCACAAAAAATGACTTGGACTTGCTTGAGACTTGAAGGTTAAGACTTGAGACTTACTTGTGACTTACACCCATCTCTGGTATCTACTATTAAGAATCCCGTCAGATTTAAAATATCTTGCTACAACATAAAAATGCTCTCATTTAAACTTTTTTTTCACGATAATATTTCAGACTGATCAATCCTCTGTTGGTCACAGTGGCAGGAATATGCTGCTGTACTTACAGTAACTAACAGATGGATTGACTGTGTAAGGAAATGGGAAACAACCGCAGATATTGACACAATCTCAGCTCGAGGTCTCCTCACTTACCGGCTTGTTCCAGAGCTTTCCAAACTGCTGTCTCAAAAGGTGAAGAAGGAACTGTCACGCTTAGCCTCCAACATGGCCCTGATGGAGGAAATGGCCAAAACATTTGGAGAATAAAGCAGACTTAATGCACATGTGGCTTAAACATTTATTGCACAAAGATTACAGTTCTTTATGTTTCCTTACAGACATTTGAAAGCTTTGTTAAACAGTGAAGCAGCGTCTCCCCAGTGTTCAGTATCTCCTGCCAACACCGCTTTGAGTCCCCGCTGTCCCATTTCCTCAAGAAGTCTCAGAAATTAAGTGTGTATGTGCAAGAGCCAACCAGTGACTGACTATATGAAGCAGAAAGAAGCTCAGATATGACTGGATGGTAGCAGAAGGACGGTTACACGCTGTGAGTCGAGCTGTTCGACATTCAATAACCTGCAGCAGGCTGCTGGCTACATAAAGGGCCTACTATTGAAAGCTGGTGACATTTTCACTGTGATGATTATATTGTGTTTGTGGCTGCTTTGTAAAAAAAAAACCTAGAGCAACCCTTTTTTGTCTGCACACCGGTCTTGTTCAGTTTTGAAAGTGACAAACACTCAAACATTTACATATTTAAAAATAGTTTGGCTTTGGATACAAAGGCGGAAAATACAGTCCCAATATCAAGTGGTTCAATGACTTTAAGGATAAAATCTCGGATGTAGGCAAAATCTCTTCAGACATTTTCTGTGCCATCAATGAGAAAGGCAACATCTCTTTCAGCTCCAGCAACAACAGCTGAGGGAAAACAAAAACAATGTTACCAGGGAAACCTTTATGTATGTCACATGTGTTTCATTAATTGAAACAGAGATATAAAAAAAACTCACCAGTTTCCTCAGGGAATGTTGTTTCTGTCACATCTGTATCGCCAACCACTGTTATCAACTTTGGCATTATTTGTTCAGCCAGAGCTGGCAAATTTGAGAAGCTTGTTTCATGGTAAGCCAAATCTTCAACAAAGGCAACTGTTTTCATGAGGGCTTCATCTGCTTGCCCAGAACTGACTGTGAAGGTCAAAACACCAGCAAGAGCCAATTTGTCAGCTGCGTTTTTAGCCTGATCCTGGACTGGACCACCTGTGATCAGAACCAACACCTGCTGGACTCCCTGCTTCCTACGTGACCCAGTTGATGGCTGGAACATGTTCGCAAGGGCATAATTCATGGCAGCTCCTGTATTCAAAACTGAGCCTCCAGTCAGTCTGAGTTGAGAGATTTTATTCACAACATCTTGCCTGCTGCTGAAGCTGTTCAGATGAAATTCAATTTTTTGGCTCTCAGCAAACTGCAGGAGACCAATCCTGACTCTGTCAGGACGTACATCCAGCTGGTTGACCACGTTGATGATGAAATCTCTCACATAGGGAAAGTTACTGCTGCCAACGTTATTTGATCCATCCACAAGGAAGACAATGTCTCGAACCACTTTTTGAGTCTGCACTGTGGTTATCTCCACCACTAGGGAAAAGCACAAAAAACAAACAAATTGTCCTCTTTGTAATACTATGTACATATAATTTCAGGCTCTGGACGATGTAACACTGTTAGTGACACAATAATAGCTCAAATGATGCCCATTGAAACAGTTATCTGTATATGCTATGAAGTTGAGTCTTTGCTTTGGGCACTTGTTCTCATCACTGTAAGCTCATCACCCGGAACTGGAGCGAGTTTACGGAACGTTAGCCCAGAGACTGAGCCCCGATGGGAAGTCCGAGCTGTCGTGTTGTGGTTCCACAGATTTCAGACCCGGGAGTTGGTTGTACGCAAGGCTCGAAGGCTTCAGGGCAAGCTGAAATACAAGGGCTCCCCGATCCACATCTTTGAGGACTACTCTCCCGAGGTAATCAAGCAACGCTCTGCATACTGACACATTATGAAACAGCTCTACAACCTGGACTTCAGAACCACTCTGCACTTTCCAGCCAAGTTATTCATTAGGACTGGAGAGGAGCTAAAAAGCCAACTCACTTCCCCTGAGGCTGCCATGGATTTCATCTCTTCTCAGAGCCGACGCATCTCGGGACCCACGGAGGACTGAGAACTGCCCGAATAGCTGGTTTTTACTAGCTTCACGCCCTTACGGGGGAGTGGGGTGGCTTGATAGCTTTCAGCAATGGTCCACTGTTAGCTCCCAGCATGCTGGCGCAAGTACTGTTCTGGTAAGACTGCTTCAAGACTCATAGCTGCAGGTTGCTAATGTTACCTCAAACTTCCCTTTGCTAATGTTACATCAAGCTTTTCTTATGGCTGTTTGTGTATTTACGTTATGTACTTTAAAGACTCTACTAGCCTTGGCTGGCATGGCTGGCCTTAAACTGGCACGGTTGAATTGACTTTGCCTGGCCCAGATGGGACCGCCGTGGACCACATATCGTCGAGGCACAGATGTAGCAACGTGTTTCGGTTCAGCTATGCTTCTTCTGTTCAAACATATGAAACCCTTTTTGTGAATCGGTATTCTTAAAAAGCATTGGCTTTTTCCACAGTGTCTTTACTTTTATTTTTCATGACTGCCCGTATAACAGGAGAGTACCTCTGTTTTTTATTTTTCTTTATTGTCCCTTTCTTTGATGAGGCGGAGACCTCGGGCACTGTGCCTTGAGCACGTGGTGCTGCCAAGCTGATGGCCGTTTGTGCTGATACTGTTCTGATATTGGACTGATCTGTTGTTTGGAAGTTGGGGACACTGGGAGTCCTTGTGGATGTGCTGATGGCACAGCGCCGTGCAATGGACACTCAAGATAAATTATTTTAACTGTTAAAAGCCGTTCTAGGGACAGGTGTTGCGAATTAGCCATGGCTATAAACACTGTGATACAGGCATCGGATTGTTCTTTGTGTAATAATCTATGTTTTTTGTATCTGTCCCTATTCAAATAAACAGAAATAAATAAAATAAATATAGGTAATTATTGGGGATTTCAGGTCAGGGGCCCAGAGTTGATCGATGTCTATGTAACGTTCTGTGTTGTGTGTCCCAGTCCGCTAAGGACCTGAACTGGGTTGGTTTGGGGGTGGGTGGGGGGAATTGACGGGAAGTGACACACTCTTTTCACTGAGCTCTGTTCACAATGGACTGTGTTGTGTGCATAGACCGTATGTAAACTGGAGCAACAGATCCTGTTGCTCTGGACGGAGACCAGGGGAGGATATTAGAAGCACTTTTCCGGTGATGGCTGAGCGTTACTGCGCAGCCTCCAACTGAGAGAGACGACGTAAATGGCTCGATGGTGTTTTTTGCCTCCAACGGCGCCTTCCAAGCAGCTAACCCTAACCCTTAACATAACCATTGCCGCGCTGCCTGGGAGGAGACGTTGGGGGCAAAAAAACACCAAAGACCACGTAAATGTGACGTGAGCAACCTGTCTGAAAGTTGGAAGTCTTTGAAGTCTCTGGTAGCTGTGCCAAGAGAAATCTCAATCATTCCCAATCTTGCAGAGACGGAGAGCGTAGGTATATGTAAGGAGATAACATGGGCACAGGCTAATTATTGCTAACTAAAATGCTAGTTAACATTAGTAATTAAACTTAAACAGCTAATCAACAGCTAAGCTAATGACACAATCGTTAGCCTATTTTTACAAAAACGTCTGCTACGGAGCCATAACGTGAGATACAAGGTAATGGAGCCTTTTATACACTGTCGTGTTTCTTTAGAAATAAACAATGGACAAATAAAGTCTTTAAACACTTCAGATGTAAAGTTATTCACTGTCAAAGTGATGTCAAAATGAATGACAGTAAATGGAATGCTAACGGCGGGCGTATGCCTGTTAGCATCAAAATGGCGCCATAGGATCTACGGGTTGTTGACAGACGCTAACCACCTTGCTTGTGTGTCACAGATTGTAAAAATTTTAAATTTAAATAAAAAGAGTTGAAAAAAAAAAAGAAAAAGGTGAAAAATATGAACAGCTGACAGACAGTGGGTGACTGAGAGGGCAGCCCCTGATGAGAGTGAGATTATGATGTTTTGTTCCACAGATGAGGAGTGATGTGTGGTTATGATACATCATGGATTTGAAAGTTATCATCTCTTAAATCATATATAAGCCTGCAAGGTTGAAATTGCAGGCTAGTTAAATGCCCTGTTTTTAATTCACTTCTTTTATTTTGGTTGGATTGGATTCTCACCTTAAGGGAACCAACTTTAGCGCACTTGGAAGCATACCCAGAACCCGTTTTTTCAAGTGGACCAGAGTTCTAATGAGCTTTCACACCACCACAAACAAACCCAACTATCCAATGAAGTGCTCTAGGTTTTTGTTAAGTGGACCAAACTGCTCAGGTGTGAAAGCACCACTAATATTAAGTATTTAAATAATTGTTTACTCAATTAAAAATTTAGTTCTATTGATAATACATACAACTAAGTAAGCTCACAGCTAAACTACCATAATTTAGCTCCAAAAGAGTCATGTAATAATCACAATCTTTTCACAATACTGTCCCTGAGTATTGTAATCTCTGCGATGCTTTCAAAATCACAGCTCTGGTGCTAAAATTTGACTTTTTTTTAAAAATTGTATTTCAGGTCTCATGTTTCATGGGACACCATTCATTCATCCAAAAGACATTTCCCTTTTTGGTGGTTCGATGATAGTGGCGGAAAGCGGGTCAGTCCACAATTTCCCACTATTTTTTGTTGATTTTTCAAACAACAAAGGAAGATTTTTATCACGCAGCACAATTGTTCCGAAGCATTTGTTGTTTTTCTACTTATTTATTCAAGGTTTTCCTTTAAGTTGTCACTTATCTGTATATTTCACTTTCATCAATTTCATTGATTGAATGATGACAAAAATTTTTTTTTAAAATGTAGTAGATGTTCGTGAAAGACAAAGCAGTACCTAGCTCAGTGGGTCCTTCAGTCACCACCACCCCTGCTATAGTGGAGAGAGCATCGACAATTGCCTTTGGGTTGCGAATCAGTGAGCGGAAGTCTTTCAAATAGAACGCAACGGTGTCAGCAAAGGCAATCTCCCGCAGCTCGTTCTCCGTCGCAGTCTTGGAACCCGCAGCTAGAGTCAATACGCCCAGTCGCTGCAGGGCTATAGCAGGTGCTTCCACACTGTCACTTGACTTTTTACTGGTCATCAACAGTAAAACCTGGGGTACCCCCCTGTTGAATACGACTGCCTTTCTCAGGCCGCAGCATATTCGTCCGCACAAAGTCCAAGGCTGCTCCAATGTTGACCGTCTGTCCCGGTCTTGGTTTGATAGAGCCCAAAGCAGCAGTTAATTCCTCCCTGGATCCATAGGAGTTGAGATCCATCTCAAGTCGAGGGATATTGCTGAACTGGGCCACACCCACTTGAACTCCATCTGGACCAATTGGCATGATCTCGACGAACCGCTTGATGAATTCTCGCACAGAGTTGGTAAGTGTTGCACCCATTGTACTGTCGATGAGGAAAATGATGTCTCGCAGTCCAACTGCCAAGACTGAAAAGAAAATGCATTAATATGAGATAAAAGCTGTTTTTAAATGACTGTATACAAATAAATCTATAAGTACTAAGGGCTACCAAAGCCCACCAAGGATATATTGTAATAGTTAGATTCATAATTTATATTGGATTATTTGGCATATGTGTGAACTAATATTGATATAGGAGAAAAAATATGGATACCTTCTAAATGTTAAATTTGACATGTGTTCTCATAAGGTATGAATTAGGATTTGCAATCAAAATCAAAGATAATTTTTACCAGGTAAAAACAAGATATATTGTACCAAAGAAAATCTTAATTTAAGATTAGGACATGAATAGAAATGCTGAACAACATTAATGATTAATCAACAAAATGTGAAATTAAAATACATAGCCTGGAATTGACGCTGGAATTCAGCCCTTAAAGCAACACCAAAGATTATTTTGTACCTTAAAATAATGTTTCCTTGGTGTTTAGCTCAGTTGGTTTAGTGGGCGCACATATACAGAGGCTTGTTCTGCAACGCAGAAGGTCCAGGGTTCAAATCCAACCTGTGATGGTTTTCCTGCATATCTTTCCCCAAAAAAAATGCCCGAAAAACAACAACAAAAAAAACAATAATGTTTCCAAAATCATTTCAGTGGTTCATCAACTCGTAACAGGGTGAACGGCACTTCTGCATTTGCTTTGCGACCCCTCTATCGGCTATAACGGCACTATGCAATGTTTGCCAGATCTGGTAGCGGATCTCTAGTACGAATGAGACATAAGAATAATGGTAACGGTAATGGACAATTCCGCATCCAACCTGTAGGGGGACCGAAGACGAAAAGTGCTTTGGTGTTGCTTTAATGAAATGCCATTTCCATTGATGATACCTGTTTTTTATGTCTTGGTCATTCATATAGGTCATAAAATAATTGAATTGAATTTGACAAAGCCTAATAGGGGGCCATGTACTTAAAGTGTGTTTGTTCTCCACATTGCAATGATTGTTGGAACTTTGTATTAATTGTTAGAACGTTCTCTTTCTCAAAGTTTGACAATAAAAAGCTATCCAGACATAAACTGCATGCATTTTGCATTTGCAGAACAACAAAATTATTCAATTCAATGAAGGAACTTATAACTACAAAACACTTTCAGCTCTATCAAGGAATATATTTGGGTATACAGTATGTGACTGATATGATATGGGGACAACCCATTCTGCAATTGTATGCAGCTTTTCAGATTGTTGACTTGGGTGTCTTTACAATGGATCAATGGAACTGTGTGGATCTATACATTTGCAGCAGCTTAGTCAAATTTCAAGTAGAGAACAATACTTTTCTAATATTTAATGTGTTATTACCACTTCTGTTAAACGCCCTTACTACGATTGAGATTATAGCAATTTCAAGTTTAGTACAAGCATATCTTACCTTGTACACTATATTACATTCATTATGAGCTCTTTAGGGCTTTTCCTTTTTTAAGACCCCATCCACAACCACAATGCCTCGCCAACATTTACAGAGAAGTTACATACCTTCTGTGAACTCGTTCTGAACTATAATGGTGCGCTGGACCACCCCGTTAATGAATGGGAGCAGCTGGTCACCCATGCTCGCCACTGTTCTGAAATCAGGGGCTGACAGGACAAAACTTTTATCTGTAGCAACTGCTTCCAGATCTGCACTGGCCGTGTCACCAATCGCCACGCCGAATGTGATAACGTTGGCCCTCTTAATGGCCCGGTCACCGGCACCAGTATCATCAGTGGGACGGCCCAGCACTGATAACCACCAACATCTGGGGCACACCCTCGTCGGCCCTGCCCCCAGCTGTTTGGCTTAAAAGGCTCTTGGCTACTTCCTCCAAGGTGAACCCCAGGTTAGATTCATCACCCCCTGAGTAGGAAAGGCCCTTCGCCGCTTCCAGGACTGATGATTTGCTGTCATAGCTATTTAGATAGAACTTTATCTGTGGGTTGCCGTTCTACAGGGCCAAGGCCACCCGAACAGTGTCCCTGCCCACATCAAGGGGCTCAATGATTCTCAAAACCAAATCACGCACAAAGGGGAATGGGGATGGTCAATCATAACAGCTTAATTAGGTCAAAAACATCTTTAAATTCCAGAAAAACTAATGTTTTCCCACATCAGGGGCAGATTAGAACTCCATCAACCCTACATCATTTTTGATTTTTACAAAAAGAAAAAAATGATAGTCAGAAATGTTGAATGTGACTTAGTGACCGTGAACTGAAAAGCTAGATTTTTTTATAAAAACAAATTGTTGCGTCTTAAGAAGGGAAAATTAAAACTAAAATGCTAGTTAACATTAGTAATTAAACTTAAACAGCTAATCAACAGCTAAGCTAATGACACAATCGTTAGCCTATTTTTACAAAAACGTCTGCTACGGAGCCATAACGTGAGATACAAGGTAATGGAGCCTTTTATACACTGTCGTGTTTCTTTAGAAATAAACAATGGACAAATAAAGTCTTTAAACACTTCAGATGTAAAGTTATTCACTGTCAAAGTGATGTCAAAATGAATGACAGTAAATGGAATGCTAACGGCGGGCGAATGCCTGTTAGCATCAAAATGGCGCCATAGGATCTACGGGTTGTTGACAGACGCTAACCACCTTGCTTGTGTGTCACAGATTGTAAAAAATTTTAAATTTAAATAAAAAGAGTTGAAAAAAAAAGAAAAAAGGTGAAAAATATGAACAGCTGACAGACAGTGGGTGAAGGAGAGGGCAGCCCCTGATGAGAGTGAGATTATGATGTTTTGTTCCACAGATAAGGAGCGATGTGTGGTTATGAAACGTTATGGATTTGAAAGTTATCATCTCTTAAATCATATATAAGCCTGCAAGGTTGAAATTGCAGGCTAGTTAAATGCCCTGTTTTTAATTCACTTCTTTTATTTTGGTTGGATTGGATTCTCACCTTAAGGGAACCAACTTTAGCGCACTTGGAAGCATACCCAGAACCCGTTTTTTCAAGTGGACCAGAGTTCTAATGAGCTTTCACACCACCACAAACAAACCCAACTATCCAATGAAGTGCTCTAGGTTTTTGTTAAGTGGACCAAACTGCTCAGGTGTGAAAGCACCACTAATATTAAGTATTTAAATAATTGTTTACTCAATTAAAAATTTAGTTCTATTGATAATACATACAACTAAGTAAGCTCACAGCTAAACTACCATAATTTAGCTCCAAAAGAGTCATGTAATAATCACAATCTTTTCACAATACTGTCCCTGAGTATTGTAATCTCTGTGACGCTTTCAAAATCACAGCTCTGGTGCTAAAATTTGACTTTTTTTTTAAATTGTATTTCAGGTCTCATGTTTCATGGGACACCATTCATTCATCCAAAAGACATTTCCCTTTTTGGTGGTTCGATGATAGTGGCGGAAAGCGGGTCAGTCCACAATTTCCCACTTTTTTTTTGATTTTTCAAACAACAAAGGAAGATTTTTATCACGCAGCACAATTGTTCCGAAGCATTTGCTGTTTTTCTACTTATTTATTCAAGGTTTTCCTTTAAGTTGTCACTTATCTGTATATTTCACTTTCATCAATTTCATTGATTGAATGATGACAAAATATTTTTAAAATGTAGTAGATGTTCGTGAAAGACAAAGCAGTACCTGGCTCAGTGGGTCCTTCAGTCACCACCACCCCAGCTATAGTGGAGAGAGCATCGACAATTGCCTTTGGGTTGCGAATCAGTGAGCGGAAGTCTTTCAAATAGAACGCAACGGTGTCAGCAAAGGCAATCTGCCGCAGCTCGTTCTCCGTCGCAGTCTTGGAACCCGCAGCTAGAGTCAATACGCCCAGTCGCTGCAGGGCTATAGCAGGTGCTTCCACACTGTCACTTGACTTTTTACTGGTCATCAACAGTAAAACCTGGGGTACCCCCTGTTGAATACGACTGCCTTTCTCAGGCCGCAGCATATTCGTCCGCACAAAGTCCAAGGCTGCTCCAATGTTGACCGTCTGTCCCGGTCTTGGTTTGATAGAGCCCAAAGCAGCAGTTAATTCCTCCCTGGATCCATAGGAGTTGAGATCCATCTCAAGTCGAGGGATATTGCTGAACTGGGCCACACCCACTTGAACTCCATCTGGACCAATTGGCATGATGTCGACGAACCGCTTGATGAATTCTCGCACAGAGTTGGTAAGTGTTGCACCCATTGTACTGTCGATGAGGAAAATGATGTCTCGCAGTCCAACTGCCAAGACTGAAAAGAAAATGCATTAATATGAGATAAAAGCTGTTTTTAAATGACTGTATACAAATAAATCTATAAGTACTAAGGGCTACCAAAGCCCACCAAGGATATATTGTAATAGTTAGATTCATAATTTATATTGGATTATTTGGCATATGTGTGAACTAATATTGATATAGGAGAAAAAAATATGGACACCTTCTAAATGTTAAATTTGACATGTGTTCTCATAAGGTATGAATTAGGATTTGCAATCAAAATCAAAGATAATTTTTACCAGGTAAAAACAAGATATATTGTACCAAAGAAAATCTTAATTTAAGATTAGGACATGAATAGAAATGCTGAACAACATTAATGATTAATCAACAAAATGTGAAATTAAAATACATAGCCTGGAATTGACGCTGGAATTCAGCCCTTAAAGCAACACCAAAGATTATTTTGTACCTTAAAATAATGTTTCCTTGGTGTTTAGCTCAGTTGGTTTAGTGGGCGCACATATACAGAGGCTTGTTCTGCAACGCAGAAGGTCCAGGGTTCAAATCCAACCTGTGATGGTTTTCCTGCATATCTTTCCCCAAAAAAAATGCCCGAAAAACAACAACAAAAAACAATAATGTTTCCAAAATCATTTCAGTGGTTCATCAACTCGTAACAGGATGAACGGCACTTCTGCATTTGCTTTGCGACGCTCTATCGGCTATAACGGCACTATGCAATGTTTGCCAGATCTGGTAGCGGATCTCTAGTACGAATGAGACATAAGAATAATGGTAATGGTAACGGTAATGGACAATTCCGCATCCAACCTGTAGGGGGACCGAAGACGAAAAGTGCTTTGGTGTTGCTTTAATGAAATGCCATTTCCATTGATGATACCTGTTTTTTATGTCTTGGTCATTCATATAGGTCATAAAATAATTGAATTGAATTTGACAAAGCCTAATAGGGGGGCCATGTACTTAAAGTGTGTTTGTTCTCCACATTGCAATGATTGTTAGAACTTTGTATTAATTGTTAGAACGTTCTCTTTCTCAAAGTTTGACAATAAAAAGCTATCCAGACATTAACTGCATGCATTTTGCATTTGCAGAACAACAAAATTATTCAATTCAATGAAGGAACTTATAACTACAAAACACTTTCGGCTCTATCAAGGAATATATTTGGGTATACAGTATGTGACTGATATGATATGGGGACAACCCATTCTGCAATTGTATGCAGCTTTTCAGATCGTTGACTTGGGTGTCTTTACAATGGATCAATGGAACTGTGTGGATCTATACATTTGCAGCAGCTTAGTCAAATTTCAAGTAGAGAACAATACTTTTCTAATGTTTAATGTGTTATTACCACTTCTGTTAAACGCCCTTACTACGATTGAGATTATAGCAATTTCAAGTTTAGTACAAGCATATCTTACCTTGTACACTATATTACATTCATTATGAGCTCTTTAGGGCTTTTCCTTTTTTAAGACCCCATCCACAACCACAATGCCTCGCCAACATTTACAGAGAAGTTACATACCTTCTGTGAACTCGTTCTGAACTATAATGGTGCGCTGGACCACCCCATTAATGAATGGGAGCAGCTGGTCACCCATGCTCGCCACTGTTCTGAAATCAGGGGCTGACAGGACAAAACTTTTATCTGTAGCAACTGCTTCCAGATCTGCACTGGCCGTGTCACCAATCGCCACGCCGAATGTGATAACGTTGGCCCTCTTAATGGCCCGGTCACCGGCACCAGTATCATCAGTGGACGGCCCAGCACTGATAACCACCAACATCTGGGGCACACCCTCGTCGGCCCTGCCCCCCCCAGCTGTTTGGCTTAAAAGGCTCTTGGCTACTTCCTCCAAGGTGAACCCCAGGTTAGATTCATCACCCCCTGAGTAGGAAAGGCCCTTCGCCGCTTCCAGGACTGATGATTTGCTGTCATAGCTATTTAGATAGAACTTTATCTGTGGGTTGCCGTTCTACAGGGCCAAGGCCACCCGAACAGTGTCCCTGCCCACATCAAGGGGCTCAATGATTCTCAAAACCAAATCACGCACAAAGGGGAATGGGGATGGTCAATCATAACAGCTTAATTAGGTCAAAAACATCTTTAAATTCCAGAAAAACTAATGTTTTCCCACATCAGGGGCAGATTAGAACTCCATCAACCCTACATCATTTTTGATTTTTACAAAAAGAAAAAAATGATAGTCAGAAATGTTGAATGTGACTTAGTGACCGTGAACTGAAAAGCTAGATTTTTTTATAAAAACAAATTGTTGCGTCTTAAGAAGGGAAAATTAAAACTAAAAAGTATTATGAAATGATAATAATTGGTTATAATTAATATAATAAATACATTTAACTACATGGTTCAGTAATATCTTCATTATGCACTATAAGGAAAGGGTATTCAATCATGAGGTTAGGGTGATGTGTCCCTTGTAGAAACTCCATTGAGTTCAGCCATCCCATGCAGACTCTTGTTATGGACCTCAGATAAAGTGACCAGCCATGACCCTGTGGCATATCCTGGAGGCCTACAATACTTGAGAATATATTACATGTGATTTCATGTAAAATCTTTGTTTGCAATTCATTTTAACTTGAATCATATATGCTGGCAAAAGAAATCTTCTTTTATGGAATGTATTTTTTCATTCCAGTAACTTCTGGTAATTAATTGTAACATATTGTATATAATTTCAGGGCATCTACATATATAAATATTCTCAACGTACTTTTGCAGGTCAAGGATAAGTCCAAGCAGGTTCATCGCTGTTTCAAATACAGAATATTGACAATATTTTACACAGATAGACATTGTGACTGATAAAGACACAAAAGAAAAGAATACAAAATGCAAGACACATAAGCAGTGGTGCATGGTTAGCTATGGTTAAAAGCTCATTGATTGAATTTAAGATGTGATGTTTTAAAGGGTGAGGCATCCTTGAGTCCTTTCTCTTTTCCAAAGGTTTTCTGAACAAATGTCAGTCTGAGGTGTCAATATATGGATTTTACAATGTTATTCCCTTGCTGTCTGTATTGTGTCCTCTCACCACAGCTATGTCTAATTCAAACAAGCATCACCTTGAAATTGTGTCTTAAATGATGCCTTATGATTGATTATGCTGTATGCCAACACAGAAATTAAATCACTACCTAATGTATGAGCACAGAATGGTCCCATCACTTAAATAGCTTTCTCTCATTCCATTCTCATTGTTTTTGTTCTGGCTTTGCACAGGCATATTTCTGTGCCACTGTCACACCCTAATCTGAGATGCTCTAGGGATGTCAATCACATGCAGATCTAATTGTGATTTTCTTTTTTAAAGCATTAGGGGGATATTAAGTGTGGTGAGACAAAACAAGTGATGTTAATTTTGCAGGTGGATAGTGAAAGGTTATTTATTATGTTAATAATAAAATCCAGTCACGGCCACATATGCAGCAGCTTTATCCTGCACATGTAAACACATTAGTAATGGTAGTGGCACTGGTCCCATTTCATTACCTGTCCCTCCTCCAGACACGGGGGCCTCGTTTGCCACAGGACCACCCCCTGACCGGGTCACTGCGTCACAAAGCCCCACTACTAAATCTTGGATTATATCCCGCAAAGTCAGGAAAGAGTCTACACTGAACACATGAGTGTCATAGGGCTTGCTAGCCATGTCCCTGAGCTCCGAATCAACTGCATCCTGAACTCCAACTGCAAACACCTCCACGCCTGCCAGCCGCAGCACCTGAGCTGGCTCGGCCACGTCATCCTGGGAGCGCCCATCTGTTAGCACAACCACCACTTGGGCCACACCATCAACAGCGCGGCTGCCCGAAGCAGTGGTCAAGTGTGTACTGAGTCAGGAAATCCAGGCCCAGGCCAGTCTGGGTTCCCCCACCATGATAAGGCATAGCCTTGATGTGTGCCAGGACTCCCTGTGTTGTTGGGTAGCTGTTGAGCTGGAACTCAGTTTTTTGGCTTAGTATTGTACTGCACAAGGGCAAATTTAAACCTCTCCTCCAACCTGGTGCAGTGATTGTATCAAGCTGTACAGAAATTGTCTGATATGCTTAAAGTTCTCCACTCCCATACTCCAGGATGAATCCACTAGAAAGTATATATCAGCTCCCAAACCCTGTGCACAATCTTCAAAAGAGTGTTTGGAGGACAAAAGTGAAGACCAGTGAAAAGATGCCTGGTGTGTTTGGTACCAGAATATTGTTTTGGTGCTTAACACCAATATGGTTGCACAATACAGCTGAAATGTTGCTGTTTTGTTTAGCAAAAAGCATCTGACTGCACTTGGTATTCTATTTTTTTTCTCCAATGTTAAGATACACCGTTTTGAATTCAGATTCTTCCAAAATAATAACAATAATTGAAATATAGCCAGTTAACTAACAATGGTCATTAAAAGTGAAAAATCATGTAATATTATAATTAATTACTTTAATGTGTTTGGTTTTTCTTAGGATGTCATAAGCACTTTTAAAAAAGTCCTGCTTTTCTTTGCAAAAATATGAACAGGTGTAGATGTAGACTACAGTATACATTTTTAGGGGAGCAAAAACAGAAGTAGAAAAAAAATTATTCCTACTGAGCATTGCTGAAAATTGGAAAAAAGTTGACAAATCATCTGCAGAATGAGCACAGCCTGCTGACTGCAGCTGAGATGAACTTAGTTCGACTTACCTTCCTGAGCCTCAAGGTTAGGGAGGAGTCCTGCAAACAGGGACGCCTAGGAGGGCACATAGCGGTAATAACCGATGCCTCTTCATCTTCTATCACCAATACAGCAAAGGGACACCTGTAAAACCCAGAAGCAAATATGATATGCATTTAAACCAGTAGTTCTATCCTAATAGCACAAGGCCTGACCAACACTCAACACTTCAAATGAGTCTACTGTTGCAATATGGTTATTATAATGAAGAATGATTCTTCTGCATGCCTATAAAATATACATTTTAAATAAACATACTCCCGTACAAAATACGCCTTCATTTTCTGAGCCCACTAGATGGCGCTCTCTGTTCAACAAAATGTTGAAAGCACACTGAATCACCATTCCTTGAGCCTTTTTCTTTAAACCAAAAGCGCCATCTAGTGGGCTCAGAAAATAAAGAAAATGGTTCATGAAGTATTATGAAGCTTCATTTGGCCATGACTATCAAAATGATCTGATATTGTAATTATACTCAGATATAATTAAATTCCGTATTGCTTGACTTGATGCAGACAGAACACAGAAAAAGATCAAATCAGTACCAGCAACAGCAGTAGTAGAGTAGCAGCAAAACAGCAAAAACAGCAGCGTAGTGAAAAGTGACGCTTGTGCAAGTACAACTTGAAAATAAATAAAAGGCAAGTACAGCTTTGAAAAGAGATAAATAAAAGGCACTAGTTAAATGAGATTTTTACATGCAGAAATTACAGATGTTGAATGTTATGTTAGCAAACATTGTCACGAGGTCGAAGCTGTCGCTGGTCTATTGGGCAGAATAACCGAGTGAAACTCGCCGACACTGCCTGGTCTCAGAAATAATGGAGCAAAACTAAATCTATCATGTCTTGAGTTTTTTGCTTTGGTGTTTCTTGAAGAAGGCAAACAATCTGAGCAGCTGAGAGTGAGTGAAGGAAAGGGGATGAGAGAGAGATGATGATGTGTTGTCATACAAACGACCAGCAATGTATGGTCATATTAGGTTATGGATTTAAAAGTTATCATCCCTTAAATCATATACAAGTTCATAAGTTGTGTGCAAGGTTGAAATTGCAGCCTAGTTTTTTTGTTCACTTCCTGTATTTTGGGCGGATCGCATTCTCACCTAAAGTGAACCAAACTCTATTGAGGCGTGGGCACTTAATTATATTTCAAACATTAAATGTAACTCTAACTCAAATATGCTTAATAGTGTTTGCAATATCTTCTTCAATTTCAGGTTACAAACACAATTGCTCATCAATCTTTTGCTATCAATAATTAATGCCTGAACAACAACAAAACACACACATTTGATTGTAGCCACAGCCCTAACCCTATGATCAAGTCTTAACGTAATGAGCCTTATTACACCAAGATGTCCTCCTCATGAAATCATCTCTTATAAAGAAATAGTATATTTACAGATCCAAACACACATATTTGTACTTTATTACTTGCCTGTACCCCGTTGAGAAGTGAGGATTTCCTTTACTTTCCTAACTCTCTAGGTCTTAAACTCACAATAGTCAGCAAAGAGCAGATGAACACACACAACCTATTCAATTTCAGACCACCATGAAGTGATAATATGGATTCCAAAAGAGCAATTACATTTTAATTGCACTAAAGACTTAAAACTGCAAAACTCTGATCTGAGAAAAACAAATGCCACCCAAATTAACCCAAACATCCAACTGTGATGTGGCAGACTCACCACTCCACTCTGCAATTAGGAAGGCTTTTTACACAAGCATATAAAGACTTAAATATAACGTAAAAAAGAGGGTCTTGAAAAAATAAAATAGCCTTAGATGGCACACATGGCCAAAGTCTTCACCATTAGACTAATGATGGGGGAGTCCCAGAGGAGTCTCTTTAACAGCCTTTGTGCCTGCTGGTAGCCATACAATAAAGGCTCAGCACTCAGACCAGCACTAATGAGTGTACTGTAAGGAAAGTGGTATTTGGATAATTAGATATTTACCGTATGTCTATTTTATTGGAAATAAAAGAGTGCATTTATGATATTGAAAAAGGGCATACTGAGGCACAACTGTGAACTGTGAAGTGTGAACACTGAAAATAACAAATGCCCTCTAGTGCAAAATGCAAGTACAACAAATTATAATCAACAACTCTCTAGAATAAAGTAGCACATAAGACATCTTTACAGTTCGTCTGTCTTTCATCATGATCTTAATGGAATATGACTAAGTCACGAGGCTCATGTTTTTTTTGTAATCCCATCCTATTTTGAGCTTGCTCTGACTTTTACCCACCTATGGGTCACCTGTGGGAATATGTGTGTTTTTAACCACTTATGCCGAGCTGTGGGGGTGGCTATATTTTTCCGTTTAGGCAGACCTTAAAGACAACACTCCAACACATTTTAGATACACACAACAATGAGCCGCCCAGTACAACCACAGCCCGATATGTTTGACCACTGAGCAGTTGGGTGTTCATAGTCTTGCTCAAGGGCACCTCCCCGGATTTATCCTGCGGATCGAGGGATCCAACTGGAAACTCTCCAGTCATTGAACTGCTTCCCTAAACTTTAGGCTACCTCCACCAAGGCCACAGGGAAAGCCAGGAAAAGATTTTGTCAGTAATATAAATACAACAAAACCAATTTTGGCACAAAGATCGGCCCCACTGAAATGCTAATTGGGCTTATCATTGCAGCAATTTAAAACGAAAACTAAAAGAAAGGAAATTTTGACAAGCAATAAAAATAAAACACAGGCCGAATTACAATGCTGCACAGGTCACAGGCAAAGTAAATCATGCTGAAGTGTTTTTTGCTTCCATATCAGTATCCATGTGAGGTTGGTGGATATCAGCATGTAGTGAACTTTTTTGTTATACACTTTACTTTCAGTCCCAGTGCTCCCCCCAAGTTCCTTTATTTCAAGGAAATCTGCAACAGATGTTTGTGTTCTCCACTCATGCTCATGTGATTTCAGGTCACTCAAAAGCCACTGCAGAGTTTGCCAGGCCTGACCAATGTGTCAACACTATGGCTTCCCCTCGCCGCCACAGAGGAAAACACAGCACAGTGGATTCCTGTTTTCCCTGATACGAGCAGCCAAAACAATGGCAGCATGGGGAATAGCATTAGTGAGAAAATTAGGAAAGAAAGTAAAAAAAAGATGCCGTCTCTAAATTACTTCCCTAATTTAAAGCTGCATCACTCTTTTTTGCCACTCAGGGGCAGAACTCTAAAGTTGTTATGGCAAACATGTTAGCAGACAGTTGCTTATTTACATATTCAGCAGACATGGGGAAATATCCAGCTCTTTAGCTGCTTAATTCTCAACTATGTTCACCAGCTAGTCGTTAAGTATGTCTGTCAGCTTGGTGCTGGACAGTTCTTGTACAGAGTGTTTTTTCTCTGAAAACAGCTGGATGGCTGCTGCTGCTGGAATTGAGGCTGATGAGAGCAGGGAGACTGAAATAAAAAAAAGCTAAAAGATGCAAAAACACTCCATTGAGAATAGTCTACTGCTGAGCTGGTTGATCATTCTGTTGTGGGTTTGTCACTACGTGTGACTTTAACATTACACATTGTCATTTAATCCATTGTTAATAACAATCATTGATAAGTGCAGTTTTATTATAACAAATATTGTTATGGTTTAAAGTGCTCATATTACGCTCATTTTCAGGTTCATAATTGTATTTAGAGGTTATATCAGCATAGGTTTACATGGTTTAATTTTAAAAAAACACCATATTTTTGTTGTGCTACACATTGCTGCAGCTCCTCTTTTCACTCTGTGTGTTGAGCTCTCTGTTTTAGCTACAGAGTGAGGCATCTCAATTCTGTCCCATCTTTGTTGGGAGTCGCACATGCTCAGTAGCTAGGTAAGGACTACTAGCCAGTCAGAAGCAGAGTATGAGGGTGTGCCCTGACAGTACCTAGGTAAGGACTACTAGCCAGTCAGAAGCAGAGTATGAGGGCGTGCCCTGACAGTAGCTAGGTAAGGACTACTAGCCAGTCAGAAGCAGAGTATGAGGGTGTGCCCTGACAGTACCTAGGTAAGGACTACTAGCCAGTCAGAAGCAGAGTATGAGGGTGTGCCCTGACAGTACCTAGGTAAGGACTACTAGCCAGTCAGAAGCAGAGTATGAGGGCTTGCCACGCTAGTAGCTAGGCGAGCATTATAACATGTGTTCCAAAGTGACCACGTTTGTCTCTGAAGTAAAGGCTGGACTACAACAGAGCTGTTTGGAGCAGTTTGTGAACAGTGGTTTCTGTTGGAGATGGTAAGTCCCTTTGGGGTGGACTTTGGGCTTTTTCACTTTGTAAACCTATAACGTGCACAAAAAAGATATATAACACAATAAAGGAAAGGGGAAAAGCCAAACAGCATAATATGAGCACTCTAAGATGCAATATGACTGCAGACCAGGGTCAGGGACAGTGCAATGGCAGAGAAAAGGAACACAGAAAGCCTAGGAAAAAAAGGACAACACAAAAAGTAACTCGCTCTTGATTTCCTCACCGATGAATTTGATTATTACTTATACTCTGTGGTATACATCTGAATCCCTGTCAGCAACCCATAAACATTATTGTGTCTTATATATATATATATATATATATATATATATATATACTTAGCACAAAAAGTAAGGAAATTTGTGTTTGGTAGAGTATTTCTCTGTGGTAACAATGCTTTTTGGCAATAAATCTTATACCATTGGAAAGCCTGTTTAGTTCCCTTTCAAATGGTGCCCCATTTGTAAGGAACATGCATTTGTGGAATGAGCAGCAGCGCTGAGTATGTGGGTTGCGCCCATGAAAAATCTGCCAAATCGTCTCTGCCAATGCCAAACAGTTTATTCTGCCATTGACTCGTTTGGTGTTTGGTGGCTTGAATAATTGAAGTTTGAAGAAAAAAGACATATTGGCAATTGAACAATTTATTAATTTCACAAACAGAAGCCTCAGTAGCGTGTGGAAGAACCATACACAGCCACAACAGCCTGGCACCTCCTCCTCATGCTGGTCACCAGCCTGGTCACATACTGCTGTGGGATGGCATCCCACACAGTCCTGACCTCAACCCCAATGAACACTTGTGGGATCAGCTTGGGCGTGCTGTTCGTGCCAGAGTGACCAACACAACCACGTTGGCTGACTTGCGACAAATGCTGGTTTAAGAATGGGATGGAGTGATTGTGAGTGCATGTCGGAGAATAGTGCGAACACGCGCCACACAACGCAAGCGGGCGAGTGCGCCACCTGGAGAAAAAAGTGAGAGAAAAGAAAAAGAGACTGTGTGCGTCCGGAAGATAACCAGTTGAGATTGTGTGTGTGCGTCCTTGAGAACTGTAAGTCGTATAACTGTTGTCAGTTCATTTAAGCCTGTTGTTGTATTGGTCTATAGTTCTTGCAAATTTAAAGTAAGTTAGCTAATGATTTTGCGGTTTGTGTTCTACAGCTGTTAGCTAGGTTGCAGGTGGCTGTTGATTCATCCGATATAATGGTGATTGTTGAATGCCCTTGCTCACGTGTGTATTTTATGTGCATTGTTTACATGCTACAGTAGTAACACTGTATTAACATAATGTAATAGATAGTGGGTTTATTGTTATTATTTGCTAGCCTATATAATTCCTATGTATTGTGTATGGTAGCCTTTATAATGTTATTTATTTCTTTGCAGAACCACACACAAACACACAGCCATAGCAGAGCTACCCACGCCCATGTTTGTACTGTTGCTTGATTTAATAAAGCATCGAAAGAGAGAAGTTGTCTCCGTCCATGTTTTAACAGACACACCTGGGGCGAAGTTGGAAACCAGAATCAGCTTTAAATACAGTCCTAATCTAGTCCTCAATAACATTGAGGTCCTTTGAGCCGGATCCAGGATAAGGATGAAACAGTACAGCAGTGGAGCTCGTCCTACGAGGGATAGACAGCCACCACGTCATCTGGATGATTACGAAGTGGACTATCCAAGCCACAGACCACGAGCTACACATTACTTAAGCACAGTACAGTACGAACATGGGCGAGAAGAGGATGGGTACTGGAGGGAGCAGCCAAGATGACCTCTCTCACTCCTCACTTCTCCAACCCTTATCCACTCAGGTGGAATACAGAGCAGAATGAGCAGTATAGCTCCAACAGCATTTCCAGCGAGCTGGCGAGGATAAGGGAGGAGAATCAAGGGGATGTTTCATCAGGTCCGCCCTCTACCTGAAGACAAGCCCCTACTGCGGTTTGTGTGGCGCGACATGAGGAGAGAAGATCCCCCAGACGTCATTGAGTGGCAGGTGCTACCATTTGGCACTTCTTGCAGTGCTAGCTATGCCTTGCAGAAGCACGTCTAGGATCACTAGATAGACTAGCAGATAGTGTCCGGTCATCAGTGGAAAGATGTTTCTATGTGGACAACCTCCAGAGCCTGCCAACATCGATGCCAGACAGCTAGTTAACAAGCTACGGGCCCTTCTAGCCTCCGGAGGGTTCCAGCTGCGCCAGTGGGCAAGTAGTGCTTCCAGCGTAGTCAACCACCTGCCAAAGGAGGCCAGATCAGACAGCCTTGAGCTCTGGCCTCCTCAAGAGGGAGCAGATGTTGCTCCAGAATCAACCCTCAGGCTCAGTTGGCACCTCCAGTCCGACACCTTAGGGTACAAGCGCAGGCCTGTGGACTATGGAGTGCCCACTATGCGGAATGTGTACAAGGTGCTGGCAAGCCAGTAAGACCCTCTTGGGTTCATTCTGCCATTCACAACCAGAGCCAAGATTTTAGTCCAACGCCTCTGGGACAAGAACAGGGAATGGGATGACCCCCTCCTCCCACAGGAGCTTCTAGACGCCTGGAACGAGTGGGCAGGGGAACTACAGGTCCTACCATCTATCCGCCTGCCTAGGTGCTACACCCCTTAAGAAGTGGACAGTGCCAGCGTAATATGTGAGGCATGGTGCTACATGGATTCAGCGAGGAATCCTGCAGATGACATCACAAGAGGAAAGACATTGAGAGATCTTGCGGAGCCAAATAGGTGGAGTCAATGCCCACCATTCCTGCTCCACGCCCCAGACATCTGGCCTGTGAAACCAACCACTTCAGCTGAGGAAGAGGTATCAGAACTCCGTAAGTCGACCTTCTGCGGAGTCGCATCCATAGCAGTAGAGCCTCAAGTTCCAGAAGCGGAGAAGGGTAACACCTGAAAGGAGCTCGTCAATAATACAGTGCGGGAGCTTCACGGGGCGGCGGACCAGCACAGTAGTCCACGGCCACAGACTACCAGAAAGCAGAGACCCTCATCTTCCGAAGAGCCCAAAGGGATAGCTTCCCAGAAGAGCTGCGTCTCTTGAGAGCTGGTAAGCCCGTCCCATCTGGTAGTCGCCTGCTTACCTTGTCCCCAGAGTTTGACAAGTCAAAAGACATTATCCGAGTAGATGGCAGACTATGACGATCTGAAGACCTGGAGCATGCCACCTTGCATCCCATCATTCTAGATCCTAGTCACCCTGCAGTCAAACTTCTGATAAATGATTGACAGTCAACTGCATCACCCTGGCCCGGAGAGGGTCTTTGCAGAAATAAGGCGCACATTTTGGATCCTCAGAGGGCGTGAGGCTGTCCGTCATCATCAGCACGCCTGCAATGAGTTCCATCGTTGGAAGTCCAGAGTGGTGATTCCCAAGATGGCTGACCTACCGGCAGCCCACCTGCGCCTATTTAAGCCAGTCTTCTACTCCACTGGCATGGACTGTTTTGGAACATTCCAATTCAAGGTGGGGCGGCGTCTCGAGAAGAGATGGGGCATAAGCTTTAAATGCCTCACCAACCGGGCTGTGCACTTAGATCTCCTCACCAACATTGATGCAGACTCCTTTCTGATGGCCCTGAGGAGGTTCATTGCCCGCAGAGGGACTCCAGCTGAGTTGCTCTCAGATCATGGGATGAATTTCAGGGGAGGAGAGAAGGAGCTGCGAAAGGCCTTTGCAGCACTGTCCCCCAAGCTAATGCAGAGCCTTGCCAAGGAGAAGATTGCCTTTAACTTCAACCCACCAGCAGCACCACATTTTGGAGGAGATGGAGATCCGCTCAGTCAAACAGGCACTCTATACCACCGTGGGTGCTCAGGCACAGGCTGAAGAGGTGCTCAGAACGGTGCTCATAGAAGTGGAAGGCATTTTAAATTCCAAACCTTTGGGTTATGTATCATTCAACATTGCAGATCTGGACCCTGTGACCCTAAGTGTCCTGTTGATGGGGCGGCTCGAAGGATCCCTTCCTCAAGTGGTATATCCGGATACGGAGCTCCTCAGCCAACGCAGGTGGAGACACTCAGATCTTGACAGATCACTTCCGGTCAAGCTTTATTACGCACCATCTACCCAGCCTGCAAACCCGCCATCAGGGACAACCTCACTGAGGACAAGGTAGTCATGCATTTATAATGTTATTTATTTCTTTGCAGAACCACACACAAACACACAGCCATAGCAGAGATACCCACGCCCATGTTTATACTGTTGCTTGATTTAATAAAGCATCGAAAGAGAGAAGTTGTCTCCGTCCGCGTTTTAACAGACACACCTGGGGCGAAGTTGGAAACCAGAATCAGCTTTAAATACAGTCCTAATCTAGTGCTCACTAACAAAAGTAGTACCAACACATTCTCCATGAATTGAAATTGTAATAATTCTAATTTGTGATCTATGTTCAAACGCTCACTACTACAGGAGGTATATAGTGTCATATCTATATAGTGCAGTGGACGCTTTTGCCATTACAGACATGTACATTCAACGGAGCTGTTCTGTACCCATTTCAGAGAGGGTGTGGTTTTTGAGCTACTGCTGCCGTGGAAACATTTACCCATCCAACTACTCTTCTTTAGAGCTCACATGTTGGTGTGGAGATTTTAAACATTTGATTTGACTCTACCATTACTAACAGATTCAGATTTAGATATAATTGAATGACCAAAAGATCGTTCCAGAACACTAATAAGTGCACCGAAATAAGCTATTGATGATTGATGACATTCCTTTTGTCTTGACATAACATAAATCATATTTAGCAGGTTTTGAACAGGGACTTAAATAATCTGTTGCATTGCTTATTATACAAAATCTGCATTATACCACAATATGTACATAAATAAATTGACATTACTCAGTGCAAAGCAACTCCTTACAGGTTCACAGCTCCAACAGGGATCTGGGATCACAGCTTCAGACTTTTACTTTATTCTCTCCCAACTATTATTTCACACCGATGCAGTAAATTAAACTTTGCACAAACCAAGACCGTCAAACAGAAGAGTAGCATTTGAAGATTTCTAAAGAGGAAAAAACGAACACACACGCCCCTCTACGCTCACATGCACGGTACATAACATTGCTGAGGTCTCTAACTGCAGCTCACCTCTTGCCCTCGCAGCACTCTCACCACTAAAGTATAGCTTCCAGTCATGCTGCTGAACACATGCTGTCTGATATTTATGACCTATAAGCCAAAGATTCTATCAAACCTATGATTATGGCACCCATCATACGCTTACATGTTACAACTGAAACTATGCTATGGTCAGTGCACTATTTATAATCAGCATACAGTGCAATCACGGTCCATCGTAAAGAATTAAGAATTGAGAAAGAAAGCAAGCATGCATTTGCAAAAAACCAAACCGAAAGCTCTTTCTGCGAGATGAATCACATTGAGAACATAGCAGATTTAAAACTTACCCTGAGCTGATGTAGCTGTATTCCACTGTTTGTTTTTGAAGAAAAAAAGAGATAATATTAGTTATGTAAAATGACTGTGAGCTGAACTTTTGGAGTTCAGAGGAAGGCGGCTGAGCAAAGCTGTGAGAAGGTCACTGATAAGAGATGTGCAGAGAGAGGGGTCCTGAGTGAAGGGAGGAAATAGTTGAGACAGAAAGAGACAGACACCCTCCCAGTCTCGAACCAGAGGAGCTGTGGTGCTGAGTTCAAGGCTGGGATGGGACAAACTTCCAAACTTCTGGAGTTCGGCCACCTCTCTCTTCCTCCTCCCACTCTCTCTAAAGAGAGGAAAAAAAGAAACAGAGGAGGGTGAGGAGAGGAGAGGAAAAGGGTGAACGGAGGGGGGAGAAAAGAAGTAAATTAAAACCAGACACATGGCCCTGTTTGGTCTGGATGTGAGCAGTGGATAGGATGATGTCACAAATCTGGAGCGGGATTTTCTCCTTACCTTTTCCAGCATTTTGCCATTTCTCCCTCTACCTCTTTGGGGCCCTTTTTCTTACATTTCAGTTACATGGATCTCCATTCTTACATTAAAATGACACTAAAAGGAAGAAAAAAAACGTTGTTGGTTTGAGTAACTAGCATACATTGGCATGCAAGATGTCTTGAAGATAGGTAATTAATGACTGATTACATACTGTGTCAATTTACCCATTGTCCCAACAGCTAATAAATATGATGTATTATCTGTGGGCCATCCTGGCAAGAAGTCTCTCCACATTGAACAAATAAACTCACAAATCTCCCATAAAGGAATGTGTGGGAATGTTTCCTGGCACAGGTTACAATGTGAATGCTGTTAAGGAGGAGCAATGACACACTGCCATGAATGTAATTGTCCCACAACAATAAAATGATCAAGCATATTACAAAGCTTATGAGTTAATTTTTTATTACCAGCACCCTAAGGGCTCCTGCACACTGCCTGCGTTGCGTGGGCGTGGCTGTCATTTCACACAAATTATGTCATTTTTAGGAATGACTAATTTTGATTTCAAAGATAACCGGAGTTTTGTCGAATGCTTTCAGATATTATTGTGATCTGACATATTTTGGTTAAGACAAATTGGGATTTTTGTAAACAAAACATATGTTTATGAAATCTGTTGTATTATTATCAAGCTGCCCAACAAAGAAACCTACAGGTCCAACTGAAAGGATTAGTTGCGTAATCACGTAGTTGATTGACAGAAAACTGCTTTTATCATTTCCAGTTTCACAAATGTGAGGACTTTTCTATATTGTTACTTTTTAATACCTTAAGTACATATTTTCATAATACTTTTCTTACTTAGGTAATATTTGTAATGGAATATTGCTGGTAACAGAATATTTTTACAGTTTGGAATTAGTACAATTACTTAGGCAAAGGAAAGAAAAAATAAAATAAACATTTTTGTTTAATTCATCTTAGTTTATTGGTTATATTGAAACCAATTCCGGTTGATATGAGATTTCATCCTATGAGCAGTTCATTTTAGACTCAGTAAAACTGCTCTATAGATTGTGTATTTTGAGTTGCTATATAACAAATTGTTTAAACTATTAATTGATATTGCAAACATTTTATTTTGGTGAAACTTTTTGACAGAACACAGTGTTATGGCTAAAACCACTAAACAGATTTATTTATATATGATGCGTTATTGAGTCATGAGCCCTGTCATGTCTCAACAGGGGGGATGGTAGCAATAATAAATAAAGTGTTCACAGCATATGGATTTTCAATCTACTCTAAACAAATAGTTTTTTTTACTTACTTATTTGTACAAAACACAACCCTCAAGGTAATCTGAGGCCTAAAAGAGAACAATTTCCGAAACCAGCGTTTCCTTTTCAGCACATTTGTATGAATTTTAAAGAGTTCAATAGGGGTGAAGGAAGGAAATGCTGTTTTGTAATTATTGATGTTCATTAAATGGGTAGGAGGTTTTTTTTCATGTGCTAATCCAGATGCTATTACGGTAGCTAAAGCAATATCTAAGTGTAAAGCTGAGTCAGGACGTAGAAAGAGAATCAAGAAAGCTAAAACGACTATACACACTAACACACACAAATTCACCTTAATCTACAAAATAAATTGTATAGAACTACTTCCATGTCCCTGTTCTGCAGGTATTCCACACAAAGTGTGCCCTCGTTTAGAAGAAGTCTCCCGGCTAATCCTGCCTTGTACAGGCCGAAGTTGGAGAAACAGCTAGCTAGCTCATGTAATCCTTACCTAGCTACTGAGCATGTGCGACTGACAACAAAGATCTTACAGAAGTCACTCTGTATCTAAAACAGAGACCTGAACACAGGGTGAAAAGAGGAGCTGCAGCAAGGTCAAGGAGTCTTTATTATCCCTGAGGGGTAATTTGTTGTGCAGCAATAGAATGCAACACAAACAACACATAAGCTATACAAACAACAGACACTATCAATAGAGGCCACAAAATAGATACACACTACACAGAAGTCCACGTCTCACATTGAATTATTAACAAACCCTATAGCAGCAGGAACAAAAGAGTTTTTGTGTCCGTTTGTCCTGCATTTAGGCAGACAGAATCTGCGGCCAGACGGCAACAACATGAAGTAGCTGTTCGGGGGGGGGCTTATATCAGCCAGGACTGACTGGAGACAAGGTCTTTGTCTCATGAAGTGATTTGAAGTCAGTCAGAGAGTTGGGGGAAATTTTGCCACACACTTTAGTTATGTATTGCAGGCTGTTTTTGTTTTTAAGAGGGACAGCTCACAAGGGCAAAAGAAAGAATAGTTTCAATAAAACAACAATAAAACATCCAAAATAAAGGTCTTATCGACATTAAAATTGCGAAGTTTACGATAAAAAAACATGCGCTGGTGTGATTTTTTACAGACGGCGTCAACTTGAGGCTCGAAGGTGAGTTTGTCGTCTGTTATAATACCGAGGTATTATTAGATAGCTTGATCGTTAATAAGGGTGGGAGAGAGGGTGGAGGGATTCTTCCTAAAGTCGATCAGCATTTCTTTAGTTTTTGCCGCGTTAATCTTCATAAAAGACGACTTGAACCACTCTGTAAAATCATTTAAGGTAGTGCTATACTCAGGGTCGTAGTAGTCGACACTATTACCGAGTCGTCAGCAAACTTAATGATATGACGCCTGGTGTGCTGGCTTTGGCATGCATTTGTATATAAAACAAATAACATTGCGGAGAGGATGCAGCCCTGGGGGGAACCGGTGGAGGAAAAGAGAACATCGGATAAGATGCTATTCACTCTCACGCGTTGAGACCTGTCAGTTAAAAAGTTCATCAGCCAACAGATAAGACTAGGATCAATATTTAAAGTATTCTTTAAGATCCCTGCCAAAATATGCGGCTGAATGCAATTAAAGGCTGAAGAAAAATCAATAAAAAGCAGCCGCACAAAGCTCTTTGCACCCTCAAGATGGGTATAGATCAAGTTAAAAAGAGTACATGCTGCATCTTCTACTCCCCGTTTTGGTCTGTAGGCGAATTGAAGCAGGTCTAGTAGATCCTGTACGGAGTTCAAAAGTTCGTCTTTCACGATCTTCTCTAACGTCTTCATAATAAGGGACGTGAGTGCCACAGGCCTAAAGTCATTAAAAGACTCTGGAGCCTTATTTTTAGGCACCGGGACAATAATTGAGTCTTTCCAAAGGTTAGGAACGGTGTGGAGATGTGAGGACATTTTGAAAATAAAACAAAAAATGTCTGCCAGCTGTTCAGCACAGTTCTTTAATATACGGCCTCCAATGCCGTCAGGGCCAGGACTTTTCCTTTCCTTAACACCTCTGAAGAGTGTCAGGACCTTGTTTCTGTCAGCCTGGACATTGCTCTGCCCAGGGGCAACGTTATTAAAGACTGACAACTCCTCACTAAAGTCATAAGTATTAAAACGATTATAGAAAGTGTTCAGTTCATTTGAGAGGGCACGGTCTGACATGCCATTGAGGGAAATCGGACACTTCTTAGACTGCCTCTCCATCATGGCTTTCACTCCCTCCCATGCAGGATGTCAGTTGCCTGTGCTCAGCATGTTCTCAACTTTGTCTTTATAGTTAAGTTTTGCAAGCTTAAGTTCCTTTTTAGCTTGTTTTTGAAATACTCTATATTGAGTCATGTTACCTTGGTTGAAGCTAATATTTCGTTGATTAATTATGCTTTTAACTGATTTGGAGACCCACGGTTTATTATTTGGATATATGGAAATGAGTGAATCACACAGAAGGTGATGTATGCGGAGACAGTCTCTGTAAGCTCATCAATATCCTTACATTCATTTTTAAATAGATCCCAATCAGTACAGCAGTAGCATTCCTGTAGACACTGGATTGAGTCATCTGACCAAACCGGAACCAACTTTCGTTTCGGCTTGTTTCTTTTCAGTACCGGTTTGTAGGACGGAACCAAATAAACAGAGTTGTGATCGGACATACTAAGTGGAGCTCTGCTGTAGGAATTATAAGCACCTTTGACGGATCCATAACAGAGGTCCAGCCTTTTGGTCCATCGTGTTGCACAGGTGACATATTGATCAAAATTACACAGGGACCTCCCTGGCTTACAGTTATTAAAATCGCCCATGATGAAGTTTGGTGCTTCAGGTGAAATCCCCTGAAGCCGCTGCACACACTTCACCATAGCCCGAGTCGCTAGGTCGGCATTAGCCTTCGAGTGAATATATACAAGTGTTACAAATATCTGTGGGAATTCCCTGGGCAGATAGAAGGGGTGTAGAGATACAGACAAAAGTTCTACATCAGGAGTATGCAGTTTTTCTCTGACAATCACCGTATTGCACCATTTCTTGTTTATATAAAGACATAAGCCTCCACCAAGTGATTTTCCCGTCACTGTGGAGTCTCTGTCAAGATGGACTGGTTCCCCAAAACAGTCCAACTCAAAATCAGAGAGTGGATCCTGATCTTTGAGCCACGTCTCTGTCAAGGCGAGGAGACAGGCGGATCTGTATTCTGAAAGGAACTTTACTTTTGCCTGAAGCTCGTCCACTTTATTTCGAAGGGACAGGACATTGGCGAGGATAATTGAAGGAAGAGGTATCCGACGATGGCCTTGTCGCTTCAATCTTTGCCGTACGCCGCTGCCGTGTCTCCCCCTTTTCCTCACTCCTGTCCTGGGTGCCCAACTCTGGTTCTCTGCGGGGGCTGCCGACCGGATGATCTCTGGTGGAAGAGCCGCCTGGGAATCCACGATTCCCGCATCGGAGTTACGCAGGAACAGGAGAAACTCGCGGGTATATTGGGCGGGGGGGCTCTTTTTGTTCGCAGAGTACACCCAAAAGTTTGCATAAGAGTGTAAAAGGGATAAAACATCCCATCAAACTAAGGTGAGTTATTGTTATGACCGTCACATGCAGATCAGTTAAAAATCCAGGTTAGTAAGGACGCTAAAACCAGGTTAAACGTTAAAAGACAACACTCTCACTCTACACTCTGTTGCTGCCTGTCGCCATTACAGCGCTATATATATATATACACACATACATACATACATACACACACACACATATACACATACATATAGTGGGGAAAACAAGTATTTGATAAACTGCCGGTTTTGCAGGTTTTCCTACTTACAAAGCATGTAGAGGTCTGTAATTTTTATCATAGGTACTCTTCAACTGTGAGAGACGGAATCTAAAACAAATCCAGAAAATCACATTGTATGATTTTTAAAGAATTAATTTGCATTTTATTGCATGACATAAGTATTTGATCACCTACCAACCAATAAGAATTCCGGCTCTCACAGACCTGTTAGTTTTTCTTTAAGAAGCCCTCCTGTTCTCCACTCATTACCTGTATTAACTGCACCTGTTTGAACTTGTTACCTGTATAAAAGACACCTGTCCACACACTCAAACAAACAGACTCCAACCTCTCCACAATGGCCAAGACCAGAGAGCTGTGTAAGGACATCAGGGATAAAACTGTAGACCTGCACAAGGCTGGGATGGGCTACAGGACAATAGGCAAGCAGCTTGGTGAGAAGGCACCAACTGTTGGCGCAATTATTAGAAAATGGAAGAAGTTCAAGATGACGATCAATCTCCCTCGGTCTTGGGCTCCATGCAAGATCTCACCTCGTGAGGGTGAGGGATCAGCCCAGTACTACACGGCAGGACCTGGTCAATGACCTGAAGAGAGGTGGGACCACAGTCTCGAGGAAAAACCAATAGTAACACACTACGCCGTCATGGATTAAAATCCTGCAGCGCACGCAAGGTCCCCCTGCTCAAGCCAGCGCATGTCCAGGCCCGTCTGAAGTTTGCCAATGCCAATGACCATCTGGATGATCCAGAGGAGGAATGGGAGAAGGTCATGTGGTCTGATGAGACAAAAATAGAGCTCTTTGGTCTAAACTCCACTCGCCGTGTTTGGAGGAAGAAGAAGGATGAGTACAACCCCAAGAACACCATCCCAACCGTGAAGCATGGAGGTGAAAACATCATTCTTTGGGGATGCTTTTCTGCAAAGAGGACAGGACGACTGCACCGTATTGAGGATGGATGGGGCCATGTATCGCGAGAGCTTGGCCAACAACCTCCTTCCCTCAGTAAGAGCATTGAAGATGGGTCGTGGCTGGGTCTTCCAGCATGACAACGACCCGAAACACACAGCCAGGGCAACTAAGGAGTGGCTCCGTAAGAAGCATCTCAAGGTCCTGTAGTGGCCTAGCCAGTCTCCAGACTTGAACCAAATAGAAAATCTTTGGAGGGAGCTGAAAGTCCATATTGCCCAGCAACAGCCCCAAAACCTGAAGGATCTGGAGAAGGTCTTAAAATAGCCCCACATCATCACATACCCTTCACCATACCTAGAGATTGGCATGGGGTACTTTCCATAAGATCATCTCTCAATGCAAATCAAACCAGCCATTCAGCTAACTGAAATAAAACCATGTTAATCTCTAGGTATGATGAAGGGTATGTGATGATGAGGGGCTATTTTAATTCCAAAGGCCAAAGGAACTTTATCAGGATCATAGTATCCTGGATCCATGAAATAACTGGCCTTTAAAAATAAACATCTCCCTGCCTCTATGGGAATTTGACATAGGTGTGTACTGACTTATGCCCCCTGTATTTTAAGGATGAACATTTATTTATTTACGATACATTATTCATTCACAAAGAAAATTGGTGTCCTTAAAGATTGGATTTTTCCTCATTTTTTTTAATTAAGGCATTAAGATCAATTTCCTGAAGATGATTTTTTTTATTCCTCTTTTTAGTCAACTTTAGCATGGGTGTCCTAATTTTTACCCATCCACCACCCCGACGGGATTTTCGCCCTTTCATACTACTCGCTATGGCGTCAATTCACATGCAAACGCAAGGTAATGTAAGTCAATGGAGGCCAAACGGCGTTGATAAACACGCTGAAAAGCGAGTGTGCGTCTTCAGAACACACCAATAACGGCATACCAATTGGCGTGTCATACATACGCCACTTCATTAGATCAGTTTGCGCGCACACGCGTGTGAATAAAGCTAGACACAACACACTCTGCACTCTCACACAAACATTCACTCACAAATACACTGACAGATTAACATAATCCAATCCATGTAATAAATACACTCAGTCAATCTCTCCAAATTACGCAACAGTGGTGGGATTCAACTACTCTTAAACTCTTTAAGAGAAGAAAAGGTTAAAGGATGTGTTTCTGTCCCATACAAGTGAGGCATGTTTGAAGAATATTATTTGACTTAGAAACCATTATACTTGAATTGTTTGAATGAATTTCATGATTTGATGTCATGTTTGAGGCATACTGAACAAATATGTATGTTGATTTATTGTTGGCCTAATGTCAGTTTTAGTTTTTTTTTCATCTGTATAAATTTAAACTGTTCAGATATCTGTGGCTTGGACGCAATGTCTTTTGAATATTGAGTAGGAAAAAATGCAAATAAAACTCCAGCAGTTCATAACCACGGTCTTTAGCTTGTTTAAAGTGCCCATATTATGCTCATTTTCAGGTTCATAATTGTAATTTGAGATTGTACCAAAATAGGTTTACTGGTTTAATTTTCAAAAAACACCATATTTTTGTTGTACTGCACATTGCTGCAGCTCCTCTTTTCACCCTGTGTTCAGGTCTCTGTTTTAGCTACAGAGTGAGACATCTCACTGCTGTAACATCTTTGTTGGCAGTTGCACATGCCCAGTAGCTAGGTAAGGATCACATCAGGTAGCTAGCTGTTTCTCCAACTTCACTGATTGTCACAAAAAATGACTTGGACAGACCAGGATCAATCCTCTGTTGGTCACAGTGGCAGCAATATGCTGCTGTACTTACAGTAACTAACAGATGGACTGACTGTGTAAGGAAATGGGAAACAACCGCAGATATTGACACAATCTCAGCTCGAGGTCTCCTCACTTACCCGCTTGTTCCTGAGCTTTCCAAACTGCTGTCTCAAAAGGTGAAGAAGGAACTGTCACGCTTAGCCTCCAACATGGCCCTGATGGAGGAAATGGTCAAAACATTTGGAGAATAAAGCATGCTACATAATAAAGATTCATAATGCCAGGACTTAATGCACATGTGCAGTTACCAATATGGCTTGAACTTTTATTGCACAAAGATTACAGTTCTTTATGTTTCCTTACAGACATTTGAAAGCTTTGTAAACAGTGAAGCAGCGTCTCCCCAGTGTTCAGTATCTCCTGCCAACACCGCTTTGAGTCCCCGCTGTCCCATTTCCTCAAGAAGTCTCAGCAATTACAGTGTGTGTGCACAAGAGCCAACCAGTGACTGACTATATGAAGCAGAAAGAAGCTCAGATATGACTGGATGGTAGCAGAAGGACGGTTACACGCTGTGAGTCGAGCTGTTCGACATTCAATAACCTGCAGCAGGCTGCTGGCTACATAAAGGGCCTACTATTGAAAGCTGGTGACATTTTCACTGTGATGATTATATTGTGTTTGTGGGCTCGATGGTGTTTTTTTGCCTTCCAGGCAGATAACCCTAACCCTAAACATAACCATTGCCGCGCTGCCTGGGAGGAGACGTTGGGGGCAAAAAACACCAAAGACCCGTTTGTGGCTGCTCCGTTAACCCAGAGCAACCCTTTTTGTCTTGTTCAGTTTTTTTTGTTTTTTTTTTTACCACAAGTGACAAACACTCAAACATTTACATCTTTAAAAATAGTTTGGCTTTGGATGCAAAGGAGGAAAATACACTTAATTTTGCTCGTTCATTCACAACACACACACACACACACACACACACACACACACACACACACACACAAAGCACTCCTGTCTTCTCCGCAGGTTGACAGTCTTGGTACTGTTCCCTGCACCGGGATCGGCCTTTTCTTGAATTTCTCTGTACTCTGTGTGAGCAAGACAAGGAAATATCTTGAATCTTGGTGAGAGGCAGCAGAAGGAGTCTCGCTACACAGGACAACAGAGAGTGCCGTTCCATCCCGGGACTCTCCGTGTGGCCTATTCCCCCTTTAGCAGAGCAGTGCAGAGGTTCAACCAAAGTCACAAGGTGCACAAACATCCCACTCCCCACTTCATGTACTTTCTGGGTGTGTGCATAACGCTACGAAGAATTCTCATCAGACATAAAACAGACAAAGAAATGGCACATTGCTTGTTGGTGTTCTACTCTGTGGATATGATAACTAAGATTCTTGTTTGTTTGTTTTTTTTGTTCTTTTTCTTAAGGTTGCTATCAGGCAGATAAAAGAGAAACCCAAAATCTTTTTTTTTTTTTTTTTCCTTCTTCCAAGAGATGAGCCAGTTTTGGACACAGAAGGTGGAGTTGATGTGTGGGGCCGTTCCTATGGAGTCTGTGCCATGCCACGACTAGTCTTCATCTTATCCAGTCTTTTAGATAGGTGGCTGTTGTTTGACTCGAGTTCATCGATCTTGTCCAGTGCTGAGCGCAACTATTGAGTCAAATGGAAAGAGAGAGAATATATATCGCAATTAAAACCGAGGCGGTTCAATGGGCTAGCTTGTAAGCAGCGCGGCGCAAGGAGAACAGCACTCTACCTCTCTCTGTAGTTTGCGTTTCTCTGCCTTCAGCTCGTCCTCCACTTTCTCTGCGTTCTCTGCTGCAGACTTGTAGCGCGTCACCTGACCCTCAAGTCTGGTTACCTGGAAACCAAGAACATATCAACTTCTTAGGTGAGAATATTCATGTTTAAAAAAAAAAAAAAAAAAGTATGCTATGAATTTTGCTCAACTTACATTTTGTTCCAAAGCAGTGACTTCTTGCTCTGCCTTCACAAGTTTGAACTTAAAGTCACTTATTTGCCTGTTTGCATCTCCTGGAAAGAATTTAGCAAAAGCAAACATTCTTGAGTTGTCGGAGACACAGAAACAGCAAACTGTAGCTACTGGTTGGTTTTCATGCACATGTTTACATACTCTGCAGTTCTATAATGTTTGGATCATTGCCGTTTTCAAGTATTTCACCATCTGGGCTTGAACTGTTCTCTGTGCCATTCTTCGGTGTCTTCTGATCCAGCTGGGACTTTAGCTTCTTTACCTGGAATTGGAGCCATAACACATAACACATCAGCTGAGGAATTCACAGGTTCTCAGTTGAGATTTGTTTGTGTGGATGTTAAACTGTAATGTTGGTCATTTTCCCCATTTCTGTAGGTCACTGAAAGTATATAACATGACGTCATGATAGAATATATTGCAATTGTCTTTTAAAAGGGAAAAGGCATTATTCTACGTTTTTCTTACGGTCGTCAAATCCAATGAAAATACCATCTCTTGATACTTTCGGGGTACCCGACCCTGCCTGTGGCACAATCCCAAGCACATTGGTTCCAACTGAAGACATTCATATTTATAAACAGTGCACAAATATATAGTTTCTTTAAAAAAAAAAAAGGCTCAGTCATTTCCTAAAGCAGGTGGTTACTGTAGTTTTTAGCAAACTTTGCTCAAACAGGAATAAATAGTGCATTGGTTGGGGACTATTTTCAGCTGCGGATTGATAGTGTGTACTCTAGTATTTCCAGCAGCAGGACGGTGTGTGTGGGATTGAGTCTAAATACACTCAATGTGTGTGTGTGTGTGTGTGTGTTTTCATGGTGATGAAGGAACGTGTCACTCACTCACAGTGTGATTCAGTGATGTGTTTAAGTTGTTGTTGGGACAACAATGAAGCGCTATAGCAGAGAGGAAGAAGATATGCACAGAAAATACTTAGTAGCATCAATTCATTGTTGGTTTTGGGTCTTTTCATGGGATTTGTTGACAATAAGAACATGTACTGCTGTTTCTCTTAAACTCTTTTAAAAGACATTTGCAACTTTCAGACTTAACACCTGTAGGCACCTCCAATTTGTACTAGTAATGGTACAAACATCATCACAACAGCCCGCTATGATTGTAATATACTGTAGTCTGTCTGTTACTAAGTAACAATTCATCTTGACGTATGCGAGTTCTCCTTTGACTTGCTATTTTGCTTCCGATTTAAATTTTCCCTGAGAGACTACAGTTTATTCACGAGTTACCATTACCGACCGTCACATCACTGTGTCAGATCACGGACCCACCTGCTCGATCATTTTTTCACGCTCATCCACCAGTTTCCTCAGGCGAATCTCTACAAGATAAAAAAAAAAACGCATGTTTGAGAAGACATTTGACCTGAGTCTTGGTCACATATCATTCATTCAAATGGAACGGCATGCATCACAAAGCCATAATACAACGCCATTACAAGCAACAATCATAATTGCTACTGTCCATCTTCAAAATAATAACAAATTAACATACCAGGGGTAGGAGGAGCCAAGGAGATGGTGGGAGAGGGGCTGGGTCAGAGTGGGAGGTTGATGCATGCAACAGAGCAGGCATCCATGGGGGAGTGATGGAGCGAGTGTGAGGGGAAATGTTAGCATGCACACAGAACTGTGGAGAAGAGGGTCAATGCAAGAGCACACAGCCGGTTGGGCTACATCCACACAATAAGGTATAATAAGTATAGTTAATATCTGTAAATGTGCTGAGTGAAAAATGATGGTAGTAAAACTTCCTGCCAAGCGCTGACACATCGACTTTCATTATGTCATTTAAGAATATTCCCTAAAAAATGCATTTCGATCAACATTTTAAATTGGTAACAGCAGGATTTATTGGCATTTCAGTGTGGACACACCACATTCACCTTTTCCATTAGGTGCAACAAAATGCAAATATACATTTATCATACATTTCATTCTTGTAGATGGAAATGGTTTTGTTTAAGACAAACGACAGCTGTATTAATCCCAGATAACAGAACAGGGTCTCCAAACATTTTTCATTGTAACCATCAACATTACAGCTAGAACATGTAACAATTGTTTGCTGGTTTTAGGCCTTGTCCACACAAACACAGGTATTTTTTTTAAGCATAGCCTTTTCTATTCGTTTTGGCCTTCCGTCCACACACATAGGTCACTTAAAACAGAGCTTCTGAAAAGAAAAACATCTGTGTGCATCGTCTGTGGTGTCACAAATGAGGCAACATTTCGCGCAATGGCAGACATGGCCAAAATAGTGCTGTTCTTACCTTGCTAACACTGACTTTTTACATGCTTACGCATAAATGTACAGTTACTCTTCCACTATATTGAGAAACAGAGGCGTTGGTGCAGCCTTACAGTAATAGCTTTTTTGAGGCCTCTGATTGGCTGACATGGCTTTACGGTTAGGGTCATATTGCCGCCTGTTGGTTTGGCATGCTCTTGACAGCACTTCAACTGTTTTTGCATTTATATTTGGACAGAAATCTTTTTTTGTGCTTGTGTGGACAGGATACGGAAATACCCGTATTCGTGTGGACTGGGCCTTAATGAGAATTACCAATTAACATCTGTTTTTTTATTTTGAACCTATGAAATGAATAAATCAATGAGATCTTGGAATTGTAGCATGAGAAAAATGTGTGATACAGGTGCAGAGTAATATTACCCATGACACATAACAAGCAGCATGATCAATGTGCATCAATAACAAAATAATGTTACCTGATATAGCAAGTGCAGTATTGTCCAATAGAAGAAAAAAAAAAAATCTACCAAGCAGTTTACATCCTCATCTCCACAAACTATTTTTTGCACATATGACCGCAATGAAAATTTATGTTTGGACCTTAGACTGTTGGATGAATTTAATTAAAATAATATACAAACTTACACCAATATTCATTTGGGAAATAATCAAAGTGCTGTGAGGTTCTGCACATATTTAGTTGACCACTTTGTAAACTAAGCTAAGCAAAGACTAGTAGAGAGCAGATCTAATAATATATATCTATACTATATACCATCTATAAGCTAAGACATCTTGCACTCCTCCTTGCCCTTGCCTTTCCCTTTCTTGCTGTTTTTCTTCACATCTTTCCCTGTCTGCTGTGGCTCTTTGTTGCTGGCCACTTGTTCTACATGCTTTGGTAATTCCAAATTTTCACCCTGCAACTCATGCTTACTGGCATCTAACCCTTCCTCTATGGGTAGAGACATCGCTTGGTTAATGTCCTCTGCAACACCACCCAACTCCCCAATATTCAAAACCTTTCCTTCCTCTATAATGTGCCTGGGCTCATCTGCTACACCTGCTTCTTCCCCAGGCATGGGTTTCTGCTTTCCGCACACATTTTCCCCATGTTCCCCCTTTTCAGACGTGTTGTCCTCATGAGCCAAAGAGTTTTGGTTGTCTCGAGTCACAGTATCTGGTTTATCTACCTCGTTACCGCCATCAACCGTACACGTCTCGTCATTTCTTTCAACTGGCTCTTCTTGTGATTTTTCATTTGACTCAGTTTTACTTTGGACTGAAATTCCATTGCTGCTTTCACGCGACATTACTTCAACTCCCTCCTCATTTTCTTCCTGTTCCGGATTTTTAGGGAGACTTGTTGCTAAAGCCGCCTCGACATCCATGTCATCGAAATCAAAAGACAGGCCTTCGTCATCTTCACCGTTGTCTTCATCGCTCCCCTGCAGGGTGGGTTGAGATGAATCATTATCCTCAGACTTGTCTTTGCTGGGTTCAGGCAGTCGCTGTGTCTCACTCCGCTGATCATCTTGAATGTTTTCATGTTCAGGATCTTCTGCAACAGCTGATTCATCAGTACTGTGGTTCTGCTCGAGAGAGGACCCAATTTCAGTAGCTTCTTTTGGAGAGGCTGGTGTATTTAACATGTCAATGGTATTGATCTCTTCTGATTCATTGGCCACTTCAACATTCGATTCATCAATCTGACCCTCACACTGTAATGTCTGGCTTTCTACATCATCCAATAGTTCGGCCTGCAACGGACTCTTTACAGTGTCAAATGCTTCAGTGTTTTCTGTTAAACAACTGTCACTTTTTTCGTCATGTGAGCGGTCTGGCTCGATTAAACCTTCAGCTTCCCTCAAGCCTTCATTTAGCTCCTCCCTTTCGGTTCGGTCTGCTTTTAGTGCTGAAGAAATGACACTGGGAGAAAAGGATTCTTGTCCATTCTCTGTTCCTGACTCATCGTCGTCTTTGGCTGCCTCAGTTGTCTCCTTGGGACCTCCCTCAGAAACCTTGATGGGAGTGCCATCGCTGCCTGAGTTCACGGCTGCAGACAGGTCTGAGCCAGACAAGCTTATGAGAGCGTCGGTGAAGCCATCGGTAGAAGACAGGGACACAGACATGTTCTCCTTACTCTCAGCAATGCTGGTGGATTCAGATTCATCAGCAGCAATGTCACCATTGCTTGAAACATGTGATTCAGCGTCAGTGTTTTTATTACCCCTTGTTTCAAAAGCGTTTTCGGGGTTATTAGTTGAGCATTCAGCTTTCATCTCATCAATAGGTCCAACTTCATCCTCTGCACTATTCATATTTTCTAACTCAGTATGGATGACATCGTCATTAGTTGAGATGTTCGTTTCACTTTTAGAGTTATCTATACGGAAAGTGCACTCTTTGTCAAGATCATCAGAGCTCTCTGCACCTTTGGAGTTGTCAATACAATCAGTACTGAGGTCGGTCTCTGGGACAGGACTTGTTATAGACCCCACTTCTTCTACTTTCTCTAATTCTAAAGTTTGTTTCTTGTCTTGGTCATCCTTTCTGAGATCTGCTGTGGTTTCCGTGAGAGTTTCAATGTGAGAAAAGGTTTCAATGGGTGCCACTGCCTCTACTGTTTCAGCTTCCAGACCTGGTTCCTTGTTCTGCTCATCTGTAACATGATCCCTTCTTGATTCTTTGAGAGTTTCAGTGGGAGAAAAGGTTTCAGTAGTCGCCACGGCTTCAGCTTCTCCTACGTTCTCCGTTTCCCAAGTTTGTTCCTTGTCGTGCTCATCTGTAACATGATCCCTTCTTGATTCTTTGAGAGTTTCAGTGGGAGAAAAGGTTTCAGTGGGTTTCACTGCTTTTACTCCATCTACCTCCTCAGTTTCTTGTATGTGCTGCTCATTCTTAACTTGATCCACCCTTGATCCCCTAAGGGTTTCGGTAACAGAATCATCAACTTTAGGTTCTGTCGTTGGCCCTTTCTCTCTTGTAGCCGATTCAATGTCTATTTCGGCTTTGTTATTTTCTTTATCGGTTACATCTTTTTGTTGGTTCTTATCCTCGTGAGTTCCTCCTTTCTTTTTGTTTTTCCTCTTCCTTTTCTTCTTTTTCCCTGAAGCAGCAGCGCACTGAGGCCGAGTTTCCCCTGCCTCGTAGTTCTCTGCATCTTCTGCTTCATCAGGCTTTGGTTGAGGTTTGGTGTTTTCTACAGCTTGGACGGACATGTCTGGTAAACTTTCCGTCATAACAATTCTTTGCTGAGGACATGGTTCTGTATTTCTCAAATGACTTTCCTCAACATCTTCCCCTTTGTTTCCTCGCTCTTCAAAAAGGTTGTTAGATGACTCTCTAATGTCATCACTCTTGGTGTCAACACTACTGCTTTTGGTTTCTGTCTCCCCTACATCTCGCCCTGCAGGCCTTTCTTTCTCTGGAACATTTTTCTCAGAACTTGTTACAATCCCTTCATGCCCCGGGCTGCAAATGGTTATATCTTTGGCCTCTATGATAGATTGGTCATTAATGTCAACATTTGAGTCCTTGCTGAGACAACGTTCTTCAACATTGTCTTCTTCTGTGGCAGTCTTCCTGTCTTCTTCTAAGCATGTCTGTTCTTCTGTTGGCTGTTCTTCGCTAGATGTTTCCAGGGTGGAAACACCAGCAACATTACAGAGAGTATCAGTGCTCAAGTGATTCTCTTTGGCTTCCTCAAACATTTCCTGATGCCGCTCTGGATCCACCTCTTCCTCTCTGCTACTTCTCAAATGAGTCTCCTCTGTGTTGCCTGAGAGATCATGGAGAATATACATGATAGAGGGACAGAAAATGTTGACTTAAGACAGGATTTTCAAAATGTAATCTTCATGAGGAAGTGCATCAGCAGAAGTCAAGGTAAGGCAAAACACCTGATTGATTCAGTGGCCAGGAAGAAAAGCACAGAGCCAAGATGACCAAGAGAAGCACAGAAGAACAAGAGGAAGGAAGGCATGAGGAACACCAAAGTTAAATTCTTGATCCCCAGCACATCAATGTGACAACAAAAGAAGTCTAAAGCCGGCAGCTTAAAGGCAGGCCCGGTTCTACGAGGGTGCCAAGGCATGCATTGCACCTTCAGTGTAATATTTTGCACCCCTATTTTGCAGTTTAAATTTGAATAAATAATATAATAAATAACAAATAATAATAAAAATAAAATAGCTAACAAATAAGCTCACTGACTGCAACACTATTGTTCATATTATGGCACAATGTTCAGTAAGTGTGTGAATCGACCTAGCCAGATTTTCTTTGTTAATAATACATGGAGTGATACAGTTCAGCTTGTTCCAGGTTAGGCTTGTAAAGCTAAGGTTTAATGTTATCCTAACCTAACTTTGGCCAAGAAAAAGCAAAGACTGAGTTAACTTGATACCACTAGCTTGTTATGTTTGCTTCTAAGTTTCATACTGTGTTGAATGTTTAGAATATGGACTCACCTGCTTATGTCTTCTCAAGTATCAGACTGGTGGTTGCTTATGCACATTCACATGTATGCTAAAAATGTCTGTCAACAGAAGCAAACTAGTAGCCTGTAAGTAATGCTATTAAAGCCAGAAGGAATGCTTGTAGTACATGCGGTCTAATACAGAAGTAGTCATAGGGACTGAAAATGTGATCCGAGATGGACATTGCAAAATGTGTTTCTGTATCTGGAATTGTTCACTAACTACGTGTGATATTGTTCAAGCTGAATTGACTCGGAGCAGATTTTGACTATTTTTTTGTGAGAGAAAGGACATTGGATATATGCTGGAATGTAATTGTAAGAAATATGAAATATGTTGTTAAGGAACCATTATAGCAAATAAACTGTTACTGAAAAGGAACAACAAGAAACAACATGCTGTATTCTCTTACTATTGTTTACAACTTTCTCCTACTGTTCCAGCATGATCTGTTCATATGGGACCATGCTCAGGACCCATAACACCTACACTTTTTTCATTGCTGTTGCCGGCAGGCAGTGTAGCTACTGGTGCACCCCAACTAATTTCAGATGCACACTAAAGCAAGTCATTTTGTTCTGGAACCGGGCTTGCTCAAAAGGTACACATTACAGTGCAACGAGTGCATGCACAAAGAACTCTCAAATGCCTCGTACCATCAACCCTGTAGAGACCTGGCAGCATTTACATACCTACACAACCTGCATTAACAAAGCATGCATTAGCTGAAATGATGAAAAAGGTGCAATAGAAACAAATTAAAAGCCAAAACATTAGTAATGAAGACAAAGCGAGGTGTTGCGGAGATGGTGAGTGGAATCTTAGTTCTTACAGGAAAGCAAGAGGGCAGATAGATGTTGCTTAAAGGATAAGGCAGGCATTTCTCTATATTTTTCTTGTTGTCAACAAATTCCATAAAAAGACTAGATCTAAATAAAGCTTTAGTCTGTCGCTCACTACTTTCCTAACCTTTGTGTAGCGCAAGCCCATTGGTTACTTCTACGTGCATACATGTTTAAAAATTGGTTACAAATACATAAAGGTCAGTAATTTCCTAAAACAGCTGATCACTGTAGCCACATCACTGTCATCATTTTTTTTTAACAAATGTTACTCAAACCGTACCAAGTACTGCATTTTTTGGGGACTATTTTCAGCTGCAGATTTGCTCCATAGAGCATTTGGTGCTCTATGGAGTATATCAGTGGCTCACTGATTTCTAATAGCTTTTAATAGTTTTTGGACAACAATAGACTTTTAAGGCAGAGAGGAATACGGTGGATCAGGCTGATACACAATACTTGTTGGCAGGATCAAGTCATTGTTGACTTGGGTATTTTCATGGAATTTGTTAACAATAAAAATAAATAGTTGACAAAACAATAAGGTCCATTTAGTAGTTCAGTAGTAACACAATCTTCCTCAGCACAGAGTTTGTCCACAGGTTGGTATTGTAGATGTTCAAATCTTCATAGTTTTGAGCACTTTGAAAAAGGACTTCTCGTCAACGTTTGCTTAAAAGTTAAGATTGAAAGCTCCAAAACAGCTAAGAAATGTTGAACTTGCGGTGAGATGTTTTCGTCATTATCTGCTTCCAAGCTCAAGAATGAACTCTCAGTCTCAAGAAAAATATAGAATATTACCAGACTTATCCTTTCAGGTATTTACAAATCAGTTTTTAGTACCCCTTGACATTCCAGGAGCACGACACTGGGAACGGAAGAATTCATTCCAAAATTAGCATTAACCATTCGAAAATTCAGATATCAATTGTGAAAAAAATAATTACTTGTATATATGTAATCTCACTACTCTGTTTTTTTTTTTTTTTTTTAGATGCTTTTTCTGTTATATTACTACTCAAAAACATTTTGGAATGAAAGTCTTCAGAAAGTTTTCTGCCAAGCCATGCAAAGAGAACTTTTTATTTTACCGAGCATGGTGTTCCCCTCCGCTGGGGAAGCGTGTGGATCCTGAGCCGGTTGGGGAGCAGCGTCTGCACTGGGGGGCCCGTCCACTTCTGCCTCACCAACCTCTCCATTGATGTTTAGATCAGGTCCCAATACTATTCCATGTTTCTAGAAAAATAAAAAGTCAAACATTAGCTCCATAGATTACACACCTTGAAAATAAGTTACTCAAATTCAATAAACCAGGATCCGATTACTTTTTAAGCTTTAGTTACCGTGACAACAATATTCAAAACTTTACAGTTTTAAATTTGATACTCAAAACTTGACACATCAGGCTGAAATAAGCATTCTTACACTGACTGAGTTAGGGCTGCACAATTAATCAAATCTTAAATCACGATCACGGCTTCCCACGATCAAATTCACGTGATAGAACGCTCCGTATCAAAGTTTTTTTTTTTTTTTTTTTTGCAAAGCCAATGTAGCGCTCCGTAAACCACTGTCTGATCACGTGCCTCCCTGAGCCAATCAGAGTTCTTCCCTGCACCGCGCAGCTTAGTTTAGATGTGGACAATTTTACCAGTTTACCAGTAAACGCAACATTTAGTCCCGTCTGTGTCCCATTGTGCTAGTTTGAGTCTTTTAGCTCATAGCTTTAGCGGCAGACTGTTGTACGTCCCGCTGCTGTAATCCTCTAACAGTGAAATACAGTCACACTACACCGTTTAGCTGTCAGCACTTTAGCGGTGTTTAATCCAGTTACTACTGTAGCTAACGGTAGGCTAACGTTAGCTGCTGTGTAAGGTGTTATAAGTGTTAACTATCGTGACATGCAGCGATGTTTCTGCTGCCTCTAACGTCTGTTTTGGAGCATCTCTCAGTTGCTATTTCGTCCGGTAGATACCAGGATTTTATGCGCTGTTAACGTGAACAGAAAATTGCGTTGCCTGTGTCTTTTCACGGCAAACGCGCATGTGTGGAAAGCGGTCGCACAACAGCTGAAATGGCTCCTTCGTAGTATCCTTCAACACAGGAGGAATGTAGCACAATATGGATGTGAAAGCAGTTATAATTGTCCTATGTGACAATAAAATTTGTTCTGGTTAAAATCCACAAATAATCGTGATAATCATTTTGGCCATAATCGTGCAGCCCTAGACTGAGTACCTTCAAAATGTCTCTCAGCTGCACCACCTCTTCTCTGAGCTCATCTCGCTCAATTCGGATTGCATCTGTGTATTCTTTTTGTCGCTCTAAGGCCTGAGCAGAGCCCCCAAGTGGCAGAGTAAGAAAGAAAGGGGAAAGTGTACAAGAGGTGAAAAGAAGTGAAAGTAAAAAAGCTGGCGTTCAGTTTCATGCAAAGGAGATACTAAATTAAGCAAAAGCAAATGCTGAATGTGATCTGAAGTTAATGAAACACAAAACTGCTGGACCAGGGCTCACAGGCCGTACCCCAATCTTTTTATCCTTCCACTCCACCGTCTCCTGCAGGTCAGATATTTCTCTAACAAAACCTTCCTGTTTCATACGCAGCTGACGGATGTCCTAAACAGCAGGAAAAGGAAATCAAGTCTGAGATGTAGAGAGAGAAAGCAAAAACAGTGCATGCATATATAGTTTGTGAAAAAAAGAAAGCTGTGAAATGTATCCCCCGCATGTTGCCTTTCTAAGGGACAAATTGTGTAAAAGGCTGCCATTCTCTCTTCTTAATTTCTGTCTTTTAAACCAATGGGAGGCTCCATTTCCGCATCTCCCAGTCTTAGTGACACACATTCACACTGGAGGACAAATACTCACGTTGAGCAGCTCTTCACTTTGTTTTAGCGTCTCTTTCATTTCACTGAACTGGAACTGAAGCACAGAATGGGCATGCTTCTCTCGCTCGTATTCCTGTGAGGAACAAGAGGCAGCTTGACAACCAATAACCCCTTTGTTTTCATTATGAACATCTGTCTCATATACACAAAAAAACATTACAGAGAAGCTTAGTCCATCGCTGTCAAGTGCAATGTCTCAACCTGATCCTGTCATAACAGATCTGCTGTCATTCTGAGAACTGTGTTTTGTGCGTGGAAGTCCCCATTTGGCAGATATATCGTATGTCCTTGTTTACCAATATAATGTTGTTTTACTGCATTTGTGAAGTTGTAGAGTCAAACAGAGCATTAACTTTGGTGTAATATGAGCTCTACTTTGTCTAGCTTCACCTTACAGTTGATCATTTATCCTCTCATGTCTTCTATAAGAAAAGTGTTTTGAGACCTCGTCAAAACACTTGATGCATTTAAGGGTTGTAGGAAACTCTTAACATGAAGGACTTCAAATCTAACTGCCAAAGAGCAACCGTTGTAGTGTTTGTGTGACCACATTCAAATTATCCTTTGAATTTAGGATGTTAAAGCTTTATAAAATACAAGTTCTCTGCCTAAAAGCTTAAAGTCTCTGCATGGTTTTTTTTATTTTTTTTTATTTTAATGGCTTTGTGGATGGCAGAATATCAAAGAAAAGTCTTTCTTCTTTCCTCCTTCCACAATACACCCTTAAAACCAAGTTCCATATACTTTGAATGTTGGAGGCCTCTGCAGAATGGAGGGGTGCTCCGTAAAGACAGCTGAGATGTTGACTGCAAAACTTCACACTAGCAAGGAGCTCCCGTGTGGTGTGTTCCTTCCAGGGTGCCAGCATTGTTTTAAACTGTACTGGCATCGAACAAGGAGAGGTATCCTACAATTTCTAGATTTACTTTCTACTGTAAACCAAACAATATATGTCTTAGTTCTATAACACTCTCCGTTTGAAAGTCTCTTGACTGCGTGTGTGCCTGCTGTACCTTGACTTTCTCCTCATATCCGCGGCGCGACTCAGACAGCAGTTCCTCCAGCTCCATGAGCGAGTCTTTGAGCGTGTCCACCTGGTACATCAGGTTGTTCTTCTCGTTGTCCAACTGGGCATTGGACACCATGGCCTTACGGTACTTCTCCTCCACTTCTACTAATACATCCTAATGTCATGACATATAGGGAATAGAAGAACACAACAGGTGCTGGCTCAGATATAACATGTCCTTAAACAGTACTGCAGAGTCATGCTTTCCTCCTCCTTCCGTACTTTGTTTACAATAATGTCCGGGTAGAAAACCCCGGCGCTGAGCAAACGGGGAAGAGGAACAGCTGGATATACTCTCATCTCGGTCATCTAAAATGCATGTTTGATGCTTTCATATGTCAACACTTTGACTAACGTTAGCTTGAAAAGATAATGTACCTCTTGGGCCACACACTAAAAGAAATGACACCACCAAAACTAGCAGTCAGTCCAACACTAGATTTGGTTTATCAAAGACGCTAGTAGAGCAACACAGGACAGAAAATAAGCACAGTGAATTCGGTCTATATGATTGGAGTAACAGATGGCAAAGAATCAGACAAGGCAAGGAGGTATATGGAAGTCAGTATACTAATATGTATCTCACAACTGTAAACCATTGTAAGTAAAAATGTAAGTCAATAAATACAACACACACGCACATGCTGAATGAACATATTGAGAAAAGGCACACGTTTGTTTTGATATACAACACCATGCAAACAGTTAGTAGGGGAGGCGTCAAAACTCCTGCAGAAGTTAAAATGACCAAAACATAGCACGAGCGCGCGCACACACACCCACACACACACACACACACACAGAGAGCCATGCAGGTGCAACTTTGCCAGTTAGATCAACAGTTGAAGTTAGAAAACATCTGCCCAGTGGAAGAGAAATGAGAAATAATGCTGGCACAGCATTTGAGCATCACATAAGAACTGCAGTTATACTGTCAATTTAATGTGTAGTGTGTAGTATTTGCTCCTAAAATACTCCGTGGAGTTTCTCCGTTTCAGTTTCAATTTAAAAGCCTTCAGTTATCACATTGTCATTTGGTTTGTTGATCTTTAGAGGCTCCAGAGTCCTAGAACAGAGATTCCACAACTACTGTATGTACTGTGCCCTTTGGGTAATATAATAGTGAGTTGGTTGCACAAATTACTGCATATTTGACCCACTGTAGGAGTAACAACTCCAAAATAACCAGAGGAAGTTAGACACCAAACGTATTAGTTAATAGTGAGCCTGGAGTTGGGAGGGTCTCGGGCTTATACCTTGACTTCTTTTAGGTTCTGCGTGTACTTGGTTTCCACATCTTGAATCTGATCCTTCAGTTCATGAATCTCCTGGTGAAGAGTGCAGCAGCAGTGAGCAGAGAAGCACAGTGTGACAGCAGCAGAGAACGGGATGCACAACGTTTGGTGACCGGCCAATGAGAGCAACAACACAAGTGTTTGTGGAAAGAATGAAAATAGCACGGACAGCAAGGAACTTCATAAGAAAAGCCCCCTTAGTCTGTCTGTGGCATGTACTCCTTTCTATATTTAGTATAACTTCTTAGAGGACAAGAGTTAAGATCCAGGTTTTCTACAATGGGAGACTCGTGCTCCCTCACATCTTGTGGCTCAATGAAGCATGTCTGGGTAGAAAAATGACTATTACTCTCTTCTACACTGAATACTTCTCGTTGAAGCTGAAAATGTGATGTTAACTGTATGACTGACAATTGGTTGCTACCATGTTACATTTTTAAGTTAATTGTCCATGTAATACACACATCATATGTCTGAGATGTACATTTGTAAGCAAAATCTGGCTCACGTTCTTTATTCTCTGCATTATTGTGCAAATAAAGTCTTGTTTTCGTGATGATTTTATGATCACATAACCCTGTATGATACCCAACGAAAACCACAATCCACAAGAAAATGTCCGCTGCGTTTGTAGGACGCTGGACGTCTTCAGCTTTACCTTGATTTCTCGTATAGACGTCTCTGCATCTACAGTTATAGCCGTCTCGCCACTTCCTCTCCGCGAGGACGTCCCACCTAAGGAGGTGAGGGTTGCTGCTGTTAAAGCAGAAGCTGCTCGAGATCCCTGAGGAAGAAGGACATTCATTGTTAGTATTCTTTAGCACACAAATTAAATACACGCCAACACTTCCACTTATTTGTCTTGATTAACTGATGCATCTTGAAAATACACAACAAAATACACAGCATCTAGTGACGTGAGCCACTCACCTTCTCCAGATAATCTCTGTCCTCCACCTGTTGAGACAAATGAAATAGTTAGGTCAAACCGTGGGTTATGTGGAGGCCACAGGGCCGAGAAGATCAACTGAGGAGGAAGGGAAGTTCCAAAAACCTCACTACAGCCGCTGAATGAACATGTTTGCACAAGTTTGTTTTGATATACAACACCATGCAAACAGTTAGTAGGGGAGGCATCAAAACTCCTGCAGAAGTCTGACATTGTAACCCATAACAACAGATCATGTGTTAAAAAATAAAACGGTCGGTTTATACACACACACACACACACACACACACACACCAAACATTATCCTCTGACACAAACACAGCACACAATCAGCCCTCCTTGTGGGGCGAAGTGCACAAAAAGGGAGGACGGGTGGCAAAAAAAGAGCAACCAAGCAGAACTCGGCTCACATCACAGGCTCGGCCTCCTGCGGGTGCAAGGCGACTCACATCAGAAAAGTCAGGAATAGTAACATCGTCCAGGTCTCGGTGGAGGCCACTGCTATTGGCCGCACTCCTCAAAAAACTGGCAACAGAGCTGCAGTTGTCCTGCATCGGCCACCAGAGGGCAGAACACAACAACAAAGAAGCCAAACAGAGCAGGTCAACACATTGAGGAATTCATGTTAAGAAAAGCATATGAAGAAGTTGAGACAGTGTATGCTTATTTACAAATCCTCATTAGTGCTCAACAAGACTAAAAGATCATCTTTACTCTTAAATCTAATTTTGATACCTCAAGTCCTTCCTCTTTTTTATGGAGACTGTATTTCCCATTATAAACCATTATATATTATAACATGCTGTCCCAAAATAGAATGTATCGGAGAAGATAATGTTCCAAGTTTTTCAGTCACGGTGACTCCTTGTCAACAACAGACACCAAAGAGTAGTAACTGCTAAAATACAAGATTACAAAATACAAGATTTAGTTTGACAGCAAATCTGGTTCTTCAGATGGTGACCGATCAATCAATGGATATCTAAATCTCCCAAAACAAACATTTTAAAACTGTTTTTTGGGAATGCCACCCACTCTGTTGCTACAGGCTTGTGACAGATGGCTCCGGTCAGCCACTGTACTATGGTTTGTCTAAAACTGGGAGCTGGATTGATGAATACACACTCGGCAGACTTGCGTTCCATGGTTATATTTCAGGCATTAATAGGATTGTCTTAACCTGAGTGACTTGCAGGGAGCTCAATGCTTTTCTGAGCTTCAATTCATGGCTCCCTGACTAAAACATTAATATTAACATCAACAAAACATTAACATCCTGTAACGACTGCACCTCACAGGTCCACCAGGAAATACCTGCTTGTACTCTGCACACAGTGCACAATGTTTCAAACGTTTCCAAATTCTTCAAACCGTGCCAAGTCTGAGTCACCATAACATCCAAAATCAACACAGTCTAACGATGTTTCGAAATCAAACAGTAAATCATAAACCAAATGCTATGGTATAAGTGCATGATGGCTGTTACGTCAGTCATAAATTAGTTCAGTTAGTGCAGTCATAGACTTGTGGTTACAAAGTAGGGCTGCACAATAAACTGTTTATTTATCTCCATCACAAGATCAACTGCGTAATAAACAATTATTTTTGGTTAGTTGAAAGAGAGGATCAATAGAAATCTGCAAAAAATTTATTAAAATTAATTTTTAATTTTTTTTTTTTAATAATGGTGCCCTTTGAGTTCAGTTCAATTTTCAATAAATCAACGTTGGAAATAATTTCCTTTCAGTTGTTTTTATTTAACAAGTAGTTTGTTGTATTGAAGCAGAATACTGAAAGCAGCAGAAAGGCAGAACTGAGTACACTTTAATATCTCTTATTTATTTAAAATGCGATGTTATCGCGATATTCAACAACGTCATCGCATATTTTCCTCATATAGTGCAGCCCTATCACAGATCATCATGTATGATTTAAACCCGGGGTTATTAGCAGGGTGTCTGGGGGGGGGGCGGGAAATGGGGATGGCTCACCACTGGGCTGGCGCGGGCTGAACCGGCCCTGGAGGAAACTCTGGAGCCGGAGCTGCGATAACTAGTGTACTCTAAAGGCTGTAGAGAAAACACAGTGTTATGTATCTGTCTGCACCTGGGGACAAACGCAAACCTAAGCATGCACATACTCACACTCATAGTACTAGTAGCAGCTGCATGCTGGACGGGATGCCTTAATCAAAATCCGCTCACACTAGACTCACGTTCACACTGAACTTATATGCACTCTTCCTATAACTGTCAATATGATCAATCCAGGAACAGAAACCACTTTCCACACGGACCAGGTCGCTCTCTGGTGTGTCAAACCAACCAACAAGGCCACAACTCAAAGGAAGTCTTACATGAGAGCTGGAGACTCGCTGTGACCCGCTGCAGTCTTCATACAAGGCGCTCTGCACATGTGACGCGTCACACAAACACATACAGTGTAAGCAGTATGCTCATGCTTCAGCAGTGTTAACACACAATGACATGCTTTACTACTCAATGACACACAAAAAAAAACACACCCTGCCTTTAGTGCCTGCTATGTGGCTCCATTCAGAACTGAAATGCACAGTGACTGACATCAATGCAAAGTGAATTGAAAAAGTGATGAGGCATTTCACCGAAAGCCCTCAAACTTAATGGTCAAATTATTTGCTCTAAAGACAGACAAGCTCAGCTTTAGATGTTTTTAAGACCGCTGGTGTAAGTGAAGGGATAAATTGCGGTGCTATTTAACACTGCGTGGAAGTTACGGTGGGTAAAAGGTAAGCTGGAAATGAATGGAACCGACCCTACGATAGAGCTGCTGGGTGATCTGACCGAGTGGCCTGCTGAACTGTAACAGAGGATGAAGTCGGGAGTAAAGATGAGATTTAGAAGGCAGCAGCTTGGAGCAG